>NC_142497.1:10373075-10390575 GCF_965113065.1 Corylus avellana
CCTGGGTTTAATAAAAGTAACAAAAGAAATCCACACCGGGTTCTTGGGTTAATCAACATGGGGAACTGGGAGTATACACCCATGCCTTAGGACTCTTGTGTTTGTCGATTTCCACAGAATCATGCTTTCTTAAAGAACAACTTAGTATACACCATGCTAAATCCTTTAAGAAAGAAAAGAGTTAGAGTATACACCCATGCCTAACTCGTTGCTTAGGAAAATCTATAGCTTAAGGAGTATATACCCATGCCCTTAGGTTGACAAACATTAGATATACATAGAATGATCAAAACATTCGCATATTGTTATATTATCTAAATATAATTAGTGGTGAATATCAAAGCCCTACTTTTCTATTATTATCAAATCAAAATCAATCTTTGTTTTGTTTTACTTAAGAAATTTATTTTAAGCAAAATTTAGCAATCTTCGTGGGAATGATCCCGTACTTGCATCATATACTACTATGTTGACCTTGTGCACTTGTGGGTAAAACGTACAATTATTTGCCTATTAATTTAGGTAGATATTAGCACAACAAGTTTTTGGCACCGTTTCCAGGGATTGCGGCAAATTTTGTTTAGAATTATTTTCCTTTAGTTGTGTTATTTTAATTTTTAATTTTTAATTTTGTTTTTATCAAAAATAAAAAATATTGTCCGGTTATCTTAATTTTCCTGTTTTCTATTTGTTCCAGTTTTTGGGGCACCAGCATTTTGTTACTACAATCGAGCGGCAGCCGAGTACAATCGAGCACACTAACCTGTGATCGAGCGCAGTTCCAAAGAGCATCCGAACAAGCAGCATTGAAGCTGCTTTGACTGCAGAGGCAATTCAACTTATGCAATGTCATCGATCTCAAGATTCAACCATCCTTCCACTCAATCCCGAAATTGAGCGAACAATTCAACAAAGGCCTAGTGACAAAGAAGAAGAGGAAGAAGTTGAGGAAACAATGCAAGATTTGCAAGAGAACCCACCAATAGTGCCAAGACCACTAGAGGCAAATCCACCACCGGTGCGAAGACCGATGAAACAGGCTTTCATCCCAATGAACCTCAATCAGCCATCATGCATATCATATCAATCAGAGGTGGAAGGCAATTATTATATTTCTCCTTAGATACTCAATGCATTGACTCACTTTAGGGGCACAGCTACTAAGGATCCTAACTTGCATCTTAAGGAGTTCTTTGATTTATGCAAGCTGCAGCACATACAAGGCCTAACTTCGGAAAGACTCAGGTTAGTCTTCTTTCTTTTCTCTTTGAAAGATAATGCTAAACTGTGGTATAATTCTTTGCCTGCAGATTCCATCCATACTTGGGAAGAATTAGCCACCAAGTTCCTGAAGAAGTTTTTCCCAGCTAAAAAGACAAGAGAACTTAAATGGGAACTTCAAATGTTCCAACAAAGAGATGGAGATCTTTTCTTTGAGGCATGGGACCACTTCAATGCATTGCTTCTAAAGTGCCCACATCACAATATCCCTCAAGATGATCAGGTATAAATTTTTTATGGAGAGTTAGATGACACTAACAAAGGGATGGTTGATTCAGCTTGTGGAGGTGCACTTATGGAAAAGAGTAGTGAGGAAGCCATGGAGCTCTTCGAAATACTTAGTGAGTATTCCCAACAATTCTGCTCTAGAGGAAGGCGAGGAGTAAAAAGTAAAGGCATGTATGAAGTGAACCTCAATGGTGGATCTCCAAATCAAATGGCTGCTGTGGAAAGAAAGCTGGATATGATTGTCAAAGCCATGACTGCTTTGAACATCTCACCTATTCAATAGGACACACCAATTCAGGTATGTGCCATATGTTCTTATTTTGGTCACACCACTAAGACATGTCCTTTATCTCTATTTGCAGATCAAGAAGAGGCGAATTATGTGGGACCAAACAATTACCCCCTCAAGAACAATCCATACTCCAACACCTACAATCCAGGGTGGCGCAACCACCCCAATTTCTCATGAAGTAACAATCAGAATGCTCTAAACCCTCAAGGACAGTAGAGGAGTCCCCAACAAGCAGTCTTACTAGTTCAAGAGCCAAAGAAGAATGACCTGGAGAGTATTGTACATCAATTTGTGATTGTGCAACAACAAACCAATGCCAAGCATGACCAGTCCATTCAAAGGACCGAGCAAGCTATCCAAAGACTGGAAGTACAAATGGGGAAAATGGCAAAGGAGTTGAGTGAAAGAAAGCAGGGTGAATTTTCATCCTAAACAATACCCAATCCAGAGGGTCACCAGCAATTGAAAGAAGTCACAATTCTCATAAATAGCAAGGTCATAGGAACTGAAGAGCCACTTCAAGCATCTCCAGATGAAGCCTCAACATCGAAGGTAAGTAAAATGGAGAAGGTGAATGCACCACCCTTCCCTCAAAGGTAAGTAAAACCAAAGAAAGAAAAACAACTCATGGATATTTTTGAAACCTTGAGGAAATAGGAGATTAATATTCCTTTATTAAATGCAATTAAATAGATTCCCTCATATGCTAAATTTTTAAAGGATTGTTGCACTAATAAAAGGAAGTTTCAGGAGCATGAGACAGTGGCCTTAACAGAGGAGGTAAGTGCAGTTTTGTTAAGAAAATTACCACCAAAGCTAATAGATCCGGGTAGTTTTACCATTCCTTGCAGGATAGGAGACCATTCTTTTGAAAGGGCACTACTGGATCTCAGAGCAGAGGTTAATTTGCTACCTTACACTGTATATGAGACATTGGGTTTGGAGCAGCTTCAACCAACCTCTATCACCTTACAATTGGCAGACAGAAGCATCAAAAGACCAAGAGGTATACTTGAGGATCTTTTGGTAAAGGTAGGTACATTTATTTTACCTGCTGATTTTATTATATTGGATGTGGAAGAATCTCCTATGCCATCACCTTTACCTATTATCTTAGGAAGACCTTTTATGAGAACTGCTGATACTACAATAGGTGTAAAAAAGGGTACTGTGAGCATGAATTTGAATGGTGAGACAATAGAATTCAAAATATTCGATGTATTGAAATTACCTCAAGATGATTTCGAATGTTTTGATGTTTGTATGATCCAAGGTGTTAGTGAGAGTTTTGCAAGACCAACACAATGATCCATTGAAGACCCCCTTCACTCACAATTTCACAAGGCCAAACATTAAGCCAAATCATGAAGATGTTATTGAGGACATCATTGGAGTAGAGCAACCCCTTGAAACCTTTCCAGCATATCCAAGTGCTAAGAGGAAGCTGCAGCTGCATGAACTAGAAGAATTGAGGTATGAAGCAAATGGGGATACTAAGCTCCACAAGAAAAGACCCAAGGCTTATCATGATACATAGCATGTGAAGAAGGAGTCTTATGTGGGACAGAAAGTGTTGACCTATACTTCAAGATTAAGTCCTATCCCTGCACCACCAAGAGCACTTGAGCCACAATCCGTGGAGTCCAAGTGCATCTCCCCAGACTAGTAGCACTGAAGCTACTAGAAAAAGCGTTTGAGGAATCCAGGAGCTTGAGCACATCTTCTCAAAACAGTGGTACTGAGGCCACTAAAGGCAGTACAATTTCTATCTCTTAATTTCCTTTCCATTATGTCAATTTCTTTACTTTACATAATTTTCTGTAATACTTTTAATGTTCTTACTTATCTTTTGTGTTTTCTTTCAGTAAGTTGTTGTACATTCTGTATTTTCATTAAAAAAAAAAAAAAAAATTTACATCCTGTTATTGCGATCGACCACAACCTACGTGCGATCGAGCGCAGTGCTCAACTTTTGGCTATGTTACATTCTGTCAGTGCAATCGAATGCACCTCACCCACACACGCACACCACTACACGAGTGCGATCGAGCACACCATACGTGCGATCGAGCACACTCAGGCAGAAGGCCACATCACCTATTTTAGGTCACTTTCCCCCATTCCCCCCATCACTTCTCCCCTACGTCGTACAAGTCCATTCCACTCTCACTTCACTAAACCAGAGTGCTAGCCCTTTCACCCCACCTCCATCGGTTTTCAACCACCACCACCGCACTTCGACAACAAGGTTCTCCTCTCTAGGCACCAACCTCCACCTCACGACACCCTCACCCATTCTCCCCTTCACCTATTTCCACCCGAACTCCGATTCCAACCCATCTCAATTGTTTTTGAATTTTTTACCAATTGTGGGTGTCTCTCCTGCCACATTTGTTTTGTGGTTGGAGTTTTAATGTTTTGCAGGGGGTTTGGGCAGTTGTTGATGTGGTTTTGAAACCTTGGTCGTCTTATTGCACACCAAGTGTTAGACAGAATTCCTGAACCAAGCTCATTATGCCGAAAACTCGAGCTTCATCCTCCTGAGGTTCTGATGCCCAAGCCACTTTTCCCCCACCCACTTTTGAGGAGCGGGAGCTACTGTTTGAAACAACTTTTGCCATCCGAGAAGATTTTCAACACCTTGAGGCCACTCAATGGACGGTCACAGAGTTCAAGTGCCGGGGGCTAAATAAGCTATTCAAGCTGGTCACCTCCACTGCATGCAAAAAATTGGTGACCGAATTCTATGCACACATGTCTCATGATTGCAACAGGATGGTTGCCCTATCTTCCACAGTGCATCACCGAGCTATTGACGTGACAAAGGCTAACATTGCCGCTGCACTCCAGTGCAATGATGAGCACCCTCCAGAAGAAGCGCAGCTTGCAGAGCAACCTCCCAGATTTTATGTGGCGGAAATCATTGAAGACATGTGTCAAGGGCAATATGCTGACACACATCATAACGCCGACAGCCGGTCCAAGCTACCTCCATAGCTCTGGTTTGTGGACTCTATTTTGCACAGTAATGACTTTCCCTTGGGGCACAAGACTCAAAGGCGGGACCAATTCTTACAAACAGTCTACGCCTTTCATAAAGGTGCCTGGTGTTCCATTCCTGACATTATTTGGACCTAAATTCACAAGTTTTGGAATGGAGTGCATATCGAGGGAGCTGAGTCCACCCACTCATGGGGGTTGCCTTTTCTTGACTTAATCACTTACATCCTTCAAAAAAATGGCATCAAGGGCACCGCAGTAGATGAGCTAGTCACCACTACCCCAAAGTTTGGCATTCGCCAATGGAACCAAAGCTGTTCCCACATGCCTAGGGTACCTCAAGCACCAGCAGCTGACGCAGAAGAGTTTGAGGCCGAGCCAATGGCAGAAGATGAACCCACAGTTGAGCCGAAAGCAACAGAGGAGGAGGCCTCGGTCACTCTTCGTATAGCATAGTATTGCTCCATCAGTGAAGAAGTGGCCGGCCATCGGAGAGAGTTGGCTAATCAAAGACGAGAGAGGCTCAGGAGGATAAAGTCTTGATGGACCAAAAACTAGCTGCCTTAGAAGAACTGATGCGGTCCATTCTTAGCCGGTTGCCACCACCTTCTAGAGCATCTTCTTTGGGACAGCACTAAGAGGGGACCCACCATCTGGTTAAAGACGTTAAACTTAGCGCTCATGGGAGGCACCCCATAGTTTATCTTGTTATTTTGTTTTAGTTGTTTTTCACTTCATCTTTATATTTATCTTTAATTTTATTTCCTTTTACTTGTTTTCGTGTTCTCTTATTTTGCAGGGACAAGTGTGCTTCGATTCAAGTTTGGGGGAGTGATATGAGCCGTGCTTTTCCAGATCATGCTGTCCATATCCCGGGTAAATTCTTTCTATGTTTTAGACACATTGGGGACAATGTGTTATTTAAGTTTGGGGGTATGGGAACACTACACACTTTGTCCCAGTTTCATGTTATTTGTTTTGTTTGTTTGTTGTTAAAAAATAAAAAATAAAAAATAAAATTATGCATGTTCATGTTTGCCTTAAAATTTTGGTTAATCTAAAAGAATTGTGGTTTGATTTCATTGGTGATCTTAAAATTTGGAACACATGATCTAATGATAGAATTTGTTAAGTTTGGTTACTTGCTTAGGACAGTTAAGAAATCACATGTTTGATCTGATCACACAAGCACATTAGCACATAATTTGTGGGGTATGACATGAAAGTCTGATGTGTGTGTTTCTATGTCTAGGGTGAAACTGGATGATTTATTAGATGGATATTTTGGCATATTTATATTTGATAAAAAAAAAAAAAAAAAAAAAAAAAAAAAAAAAAGAAAAAGAGAAAAATATGATCATTAATAAGCTTTTCAATGAGTAACTGGACCTCTTGCCTCAAAGCATTGAGTGTTCACGTCAAAAGGTGAAAATTTTTGATTTGATTGATGTCATGGTTAGTTTGGTTTCGTAGCCTTTTTGACTCGAGCTAGTAAGTCCTAGGGGTGTCTCTACACCTAATGCCCTAAAATCATTTGGTTTGGGAGTCATTGACTTAACACTACATGGGTCAATTAGAAAGCTTAAGGGAACCAAACATTGTACAATCTGGCCAAAAAAAAAAAAAAAAAAGAAGAAAAAGAAATATGCCATTGTTGTTTATTCTAATAGGGATTTCAGTGAACTTTGAGATATAGAGACATTGCACATTGGAAATACTTGGAAGCTTCATAATTTTGTGCTAGTTCACTTTACATTGTTTTCAAACTTGTAATGTTTTAGCATGTCCTTTGTAAGTAATTGAACTTTGAGATTCCAATTCATTGTGAAGATGGAGTTTATCTTTTTAAGCTTGCTAATGAATGAAAATCATGATCTTGAAGTGATACTTTAATTTTTGGGATAACATAAACTGTGCATGATGTTTATGGGTAACATTCCTGAAAAACCTTCACGGGACTTCACTCGTCCTTTAGAGAATTTCTAGGGGTTTAAAAGGCTTGTTGCATATGCTAAATACAATCGTACATCCCACGAAAGATGGATTTATCTTTTTGTTTTCTATTTTCCCATTTAGTCTTTAGTTTTGTATTGCTAAGGAGCTAGCAATATGTAAGTTTGGGGGTGTGTTAAGTGCAAAAATATTCATATTTTAGCCCTTAACTTACATATGTTAATCCTTTAGTTATGATTAGTTTATGCCATTTTAGTTCTTTTATGTGTTTTCTTTGTTTTTGTAGGTCCTTGGAAGAAAAGGAAGCAATCTCAAAAGTTTCGTGCTTAAAGAGCGATTTTGACGAAAATTGGAGGCTCTGGTAGTGCGATCGATCGTAGGGGAGCTGCGATCGAGCACACTACAGGCGAAGACCACGAGCGCAAGGCACCTGCAATCGAGCACCCAACACAAGAGGATCGATCGCAGTCCTGCGATCGATCGCACAAGGGCTATGATCAAGCGCACCCGTGCATGATGAGCAAGTCAGCCGCCAGCCTTGTTATGGAAAGTGTGATTTTTAGGGTTTTTTTTAACTTTGTGCGAACTAGCGCTCAAACCCTACGATTTTTAGGGTTTTTAGAGTACTCCTATGGCTTATAAATAAACCCCTAAACCTCTAGAATAGACACACAATTTCCGAGGAGAAGAATTGGAGCTCTTCAAGTTCAAGTTTCGGATTTATTCTTTTTCTTTCTTTTTGTTTTATGAGGATGTTTAACATCAAACTCATGTGTAACGAATTTACTTAGTAGGGCTAGATTGAAGCCCTAGTTATGTTTATTTAATATTCAATATTGGTGCCTTTGTGATGAGCATGTTGTGATATTTAACTTGATTAATTCCTGCTTTCATGAATTTCTCATATGTGTTTGCTTGATCAACATATGCATGTGGTATGGAGTAGTTAGTTAAATCAATTTGGATGACCGAGTCCTGGGTTTAATAAAAATATCAAAAGAAATCTACATCGGGTTCTTGGGTTAATCAACATGGGGAATCGGGAGTATACACCCATGCCATAGGCCTCATGTGTTTGTCGATTTCCATAGAATCATACTTTCTTAAAGAATAACTTTATATACACCATGCTAAATCCTTTAAGAAAGAAAAGATTTAGAGTATACACCCATGCCTAACTCGTTGCTTAGAGAAATCTATAGTTTAAGGAGTATACCCCATGCCCTTAGGTTGACAAACATTAGATATACATAACATGATCAAAACATTGGCATATTGTTATATTATCTAAGTATAATTAGTGGTGGATATCAAACCCCTACCATTTTATTATTATCAAATCAAAATCAATCTTTGTTTTGTTTTACTTAAGGAATTTATTTTATGCAAAATTTAGCAATCCTTGTGACAATGATCCTGTACTTGCATCATATACTACTATGTTGACCTTGTGCACTTGCGGGTAAAACGTACAATTATTTGCCTATTAATTTAGGTAGATATTTGCACAACACTCACACTCGTGTTTCACTCTTAAATTGGCTTTGTTTTCGATATTAGTCTCACACTCGCTTGCGTTTTTCTACTCATAGCTTTCCCTTTTCAGTTCTTTATTAAACTAATAAACTTGATCAAGAAATTCAACTTGTAGTATTTAAACCAATACTGACGGCAGGAAAATATTATAGAAACAACGAATCAAAGGAAGAGGACACAAGAAAGAAGAAAGAAAACAAACAAACAATTGTTTTGTTTTGTTTTTTGTTTTTGATTTTGTTTTTGTTTTTGTTTTTTGTTTTTTTTTTTGTTTTGGTTTCGTTTTTTTTGTTTTGTTTTGTTTTGTTTTTTTTTTCTAATGTCTCCTTTTTTCTTTTCTTTTCTTTTCTGACGTCTCCTTTTTTTTTTTTTTTTTTTTTTTTTTTAACTTGGTGCACAATGCAAAACAACAAGAAGGAATAATGAACATAAAAGGAACAAGATAGGATGATAACAATAAACAAAAGATAAAAGGGATAGTGAACCTGATTTTAGAGCCCATGCTTTGATACCAAATGATGCGAACCTCAATCGACACACTCTCGAGACCCAATAAACAATATTGGAGTACTGACCTAAGAAAACTAAAATTCAGATTTTTTGATAGAAAACCCCTACCCAACGTTTATCAATGAGACGCAAACCAAAGGTATAAAGCAACAACTGTTGCGCAAATTTAATTACTCGCAAGTGCACGAATTGTTTTGTAGTTTAATGGATTGCAAGTGCGAGTTCGAATCCAGAGATAATTGTATTTTTGAAAGAGAAATTTAAATCTAAACTAATTAAACCCTAATCTAGTTCCAAGTTTTTGAGAGAAATTTTTGTTTGAATGAAAAAGTAAAAACATAAACAATTTAAAGTGATTGAAAACTTATGACAAAGCACTAAGGTTTCGGAATCTGCACTCACAAATTCATAACAACATAATTTCATGATCTATAATATTCCCCAAAGTTCTCACATATAAATCTTAAGTTTGTTTTACTATTGCTTCAAAGAATTAATCAAAAGATCTCATGTATCCATTCATAACCCAAATCATAAAAGAACTAATATTCGATCAAATCATTAATTGTATCCGTAAATCACAAGAAAATATCCAATCTTTATCAAAACATCAATTGTATCCAGAGAATAAATCACATGGGAAATCCAATTTTTAATAAAGGAAACCAAGCAATCAATTGTATTGAATAATCTTAAATCATCAAGTATATCCTTGAATCACAAAAGATATCCAAGAATTATTCAATCCAATTGTTTATAAATAAAACAATAGAGCAATTAAACCATTAAATTTTGAAATATTACATACATGAAACAAAGTTGCTAATCATAAGTGAGGCTTCATCTTCAACCTTAGTTGAAGGTTTAGCCTCTCATGTTATTGAAAGACAAAACAAAATTGATTGAATTCATAATGTAAAATCGAGTACTTACAAATAAGAATCACAAAGTAGAGATCCAAAAGCTAGGAAAACATTAAACTCTCTTCTTTCTCCTCTGCAATCTTGAAATTCGTAGCCCCCTCAACTAATCTAATAATTCCCTATTTATAGACCTAAAACTTAGGGTTTTACAAGTTGAAATCGGATACAATTCGTCCAAGTTTGTACCCTTTTATTGCGAGACAATTTTGGAATAGTAAACATCCGAATTAGGAAAATTCTATTTCATAATGAATTGTAGTATTTTGAGTTAGCTTTCCAATTCCGCTTGAATCACCTCAATCAGATATTGGAACAAAAAGTTATGGTCAAAATACTGAAACATGTGCAGAATCTGAATTTGAATCCAATCCAAAATTTTATCCAATCTGAACTTTAATCCAATCTTATCTTTAATCCGATTTATAACCATTTCTTGGATTTGGTTAAACTTAACCACATCATCTAGGTCTTCTTAAAGTATGTTTTCTTCCGAAAAGTAGTTTTTTTTCAATGACCTACAAAATACTAAAAACACAAAACTAACACAGAACATTAGATAATAACACAGCTAAAGGATTAACACAAGTAAATTAAAGGGTCCAAATATGTAATATTTGGCACACATCAAACACCCCAAACTTAACAAAAAATAAAATGAAAACAAAACAAAGCAAAACAAAAATCCTCTTTCGTGGGAGAGACGATTGCATTTAACATATGCAACAAGCCTTTTAAACTCCTAGGCATCCTTAGTGGACGAGTGAAGTCTCATGAGGGCTTAACAGTAATGATACCCACAAACATTGAAGCTCTATGTTGTTAACAAGAAAGAAGTTTCACATAAACCATGGTTGTTATTCATGAGCAAACTTAAAAGACAAACACCATCATCACAGCCAAAAGGAAATCTAGAGTCAAATCGCTCACAAATGGACAATTTAGACCTCATATGTTCTGAAAAGTGTAAAGTGTAAGTAGCATACAATCATGAAGCTTTCAGCTTAAACTCAAGACAAGTTCCAAAAAAATTTGTAAGACTCCCTAACAAATGAAATATGGCAAGATATGCATTTATTTTTCATAGGCTCTGCAATGTCTAACTCCCTTAAGCTTTCTAATTGACCCATGTAACAAGTGTTAGGCCAAAGACTCTCAAGCTAGGTGGCTTTAGGGCACTAGATGGAACACATCCCTAAGGGATTGTTAACTTAAGTCAAAAAGGTTACGAAGGCAGGCTAGCCATATCATAAATCAACACTGAACTTCACACCTTTTGACGCGAACACTCAATGCTTAATGAGGCAAAGGTCCGGTTACTCAGCGGAAAACTCAACATGATCTTTCTTTTCTTTTTCCTTCCTTTTTTTTTTCAATTTATTTATTTTTTCTTTTTTTTTTTTTAGATCTTGCAAGTTAATGGTTATTCATCAATAGGTCACCCAACAAATCTCAAAGAGAATAAGCTTAAGCTCAAACATCATACCTCACACAAAACATGCTAATGTGCTCTTAAAAATTAATCTCAAAACAAGTGAAATCTCTTTTACCCAAAAATGAGTCAAAGGACTCAGACTCCTAATGACATAATGATATGTTCAACCCTTTAAGCGAGCTAATGAAATGCAAATCACAGTTACAGTTTAACTCAAACTTAACAACAACATAGCACAATTATTATTTTTTTTTTAAACGAAACAAATAAGCACAAAAATAAACAGACGAAATGTTTTTCCGTACCCCCAAACTTGAATCATACATTGTCCTCAATGTAGGTAGTATATAATACCAAGAGGTATAAGGAACCAGAGTGAACAAAGAGACGACCCCCAAACTTACTCGTAACAACACCTGTCCTGAAAAACACAAAAATAAAGCAAAAATGAACATAATCGAAACAACACAAAAAATGACTAAAAATACCAACGAAAAAGGAATGCCCATAAGCACTAAGTTTACAGTTTTCAGCCAGGCTTTTCACCGCTGATGATTAAGTAGATGATGTAGGATCTTCCAAAGGTAATTCCTCACTCTCTGAAATTTCCAATTCCAAGAACGGCTTCAACCGCTGACCATTGACCTTGAGAGTACTTCCGTTCTTAGGATCCTCGATTTCAATGGCTCCATGAGTAGAAACTGCACACTATGAATGGTCCAATCCATCGGGATTTGAGTTGTTTTGGAAACAGATGCAGACGTGAGTTGTAAAGGAGGACTTTCTGACCAACTTTAAACGATCTTCTCAAAATGTCTTGGTCATGGATCTTCTTCATCTGATCTTTGTATAGCTTGGCACAGTTGTAGGTATCATTCCTCAATTCTTCTAATTCATCTAGCTGTAGCTTCCTTTGCTCACCAGCCTTGGTGAGGTTGAAATTTAGCTGCTTTATAGCCCAATAAGCCCGGTGCTCCAATTCCATAGGGAGGTGACAAGCCTTGCCATACACGAATCGGTGGGGAGACATGCCAATTGGAGTCTTGAATGCAGTCCGGTATGCCCACAGAGCGTCATTGAGTCGAAGAGACCAGTCCTTCCTTGTCGAGTTCACCATCTTTTCTAATATCCTCTTGATTTCTCTGTTGGATATCTCAACTTGCCCACTTGTCTAAGGATGGTAGGGAGTTGCAACTTTATGAGTAATGCCATACTTCTTCATGAGTTGCTCAAAATATCGGTTGCAAAAATGCTTCCCCCCATCACTGATGATGGCACGTGGTGTCCCAAAACATGCAAACACATTTTCCTTCAAAAATTGCAACACGATTCTGTGATCACTAGTCTTGCATACAATGGCCTCCACCTACTTGGAAACATAATCCACCACCACAAGGATGAAAAGATACCCATAAGAATTAGGGAAGGGCCCTATGAAATCGATGTCCCAAACATCGAACAGCTCCACAATAAGGATCAGGTTTAGCGGCATCATATTCCTTCTTCCAATGCTCCCCAACTTCTGGCATCTATCACAGGCTGAACAGTAGGCATGGGCATCATGAAAAATGGAAGGCCAATAGAATCCACTTTGAAGAATCTTCGCCGCGGTCTTTTTAGAACTGAAGTGGCCTCCACATGCATGATCATGGCAAAAAGATAGACATTTTGCTGGCCATTTTTAGGAATGCATCTCCTTATAATCTAATCTGGGCAGTATTTGAACAGGTAAGGATCATCCCAAAAGTACTTCGCTCCAGCCAAGAATTTTGATCTGTCTTGCCTGGTCCAATGTGATGGCATTTGGGCAGTGACAAGGTAGTTCACTATGTCTGCGACCCTTGGTGCAGGAGTTTGAAAGATGTGCATAAGTTGTTCATCAGGGAATGTCTCAACAATCGGCATAACATTTTCATTGAAGTCTACAACCAGCTTGGATAGATGGTTCTTGTCCCGAATTTCAATATCAAATTCTTGCAGCAACAGAATCCACTGGATGAGACGAGATTTAGCATCTTTCTTTGACAATAGATATTTTAGCGCAACATGATCTGAGTAAACTAAGACTTTAGACCCTAGCAAGTAAGATCTAAACTTATCCAGAGCAAACACTACAGCTAACAACTCCTTTTCAGTAGTGGAGTAGTTAAGTTGTGCATCATTCAGAGTCTTGCTGGCATAGTAGATGACATGTAGAATCTTCTCTACTCGCTGACCCAAAACGGCTCCCACAGCATAATCGGAGGCATCACACATTATCTCGAACGGAACCCCCAATTAGGTGGCTGAATGATTGGTGTAGAAGTTAAGGTCTTTTTTCAGAATCTCAAAGGCTATCTGGCACTTGTCGTTGAAATCAAAAGGAACATCTTTGGCCAGTAGATTATATAGAGGTCTTGCTAACTTGCTGAAGTCCTTGATGAATCTTCTATAGAACCCAACATGTCCCAGAAACGATCGAATCTCCTTAACTATCCGCAAGGGCGGAAGGTTAGAGATCAGATCAACCTTAGCTCTGTCAACCTCGATACCTTTGTGGAAAATTACATGCCCTAAAACAATTCCTTGTTTTACCAGGAAGTGGCATTTTTCCCAATTCAGAACCAGATTCCTTTCCTTACACCGTGCCAGCACCAATGTGAGATGATGTAGACACTCCCCAAATGATGAACTGAAGACTGAGAAGTCATCCATGAAGATCTCTAGGCGATGTTCAACCATATCTGAAAAGATGCTGATCATGCACCACTGAAAAGTGGCGGGTGCATTACACAATCTGAATGGCATACAGCGATAGGCAAATGTACCAAAAGGACAAGTGAAAGTAGTCTTTTCTTGATCTTCGGGGACCAGTGGAATTTGGTTGTAGCCGGAGTAGCCATCAATGAAACACTAATACTCATGGCCAGCCAATCTCTCCAACATTTGATCGATGAACAGTAGAGGCAAATGGTCTTTTCTTGTCACAGCATTTAACTTCCTGTAGTCAATGCATACTCTCTATTCTGACTACACACGAGTGGGACCAACTCATTTTCCTTGTTCTTGATGACTGTAATCCCTGCCTTCTTCGGTACCACATGAATGGGACTCACCCATTTGCTGTCAGAAATTGGGTATATGATTCCCAAATCCAGAAGTTTAATTACCTCCGCTCGAACTACCTCTTGCATGGCCAGATTCAACCGTCTCTGTGGCTCACGAGAAGTTTTAGCATTTTCTTCCAGATGAATCTTATGCATCACTACTGCAGGGCTAATTCCTTTGATATCTTCTATTGACCACTCGATTGCTTTTTTATGCTCTTACAAAACTTCTAGCAGCTTCTGTTCCTGATCACTATCTAGGCCGGCAACAATGATCACTGGTAGAGATTTTGTAGGATCCAGATACTTGTACTTCAGGGTGTCAGGTAGAGGCTTCAACTCCCACTTGACAAGCTCAACTGCTAATGAAGATGGATCAGGGGATGATGTCAAAGTAATTTCTGCAGTCTCCGTCTCTATCTTAGGAGTTGAGTCTAACAAGGCGTCATCTTGTTCCAATAGTATGTCCAGTTTCATGTCACTTCCCAGTGCAATCAGGCATTCTCCTCAGGGGTCTTCAATATATGGTTCATTGACAGTTTTCTCTACTATCTCCTCAATTAAGCATGTGCTTCTTACCTCTCACACTAAATCCAACTCCTAAGATAGAGTTGGGGACATTCGTCTTCCTCTTGAAAGCTTTCATTGGTGCTATTAGTCTTTCTGGATACGAAGCTTTGGGTATATACTTTCTGGAAGGATCCTCAGCAATCGGAATGGCAATGTCGGGTCTTGTGTCTTCTGCAGGCTTGTCCTGGTTTTCCTTCTCTTCTGCAGCCTCAGTGGCCTTTTTAGGCATGACCACTTGATTATCCACTTGTTTGCCTAACCTCAAAGTGGTGATGGCTTGCATATGCTCCTGACCATGAGTTGAGGCAGAGGAACTCCCAATAACAAATTGCCCTTTTGGGTTAGGTATCGGTTGACTTGGGAACTTTCCTTTTTCTCTTTCCCCCACTTGATTCGCTAGCTGGCCAACTTGCCCTTCCATTTTGGCAATAGCTTGAGTGGTGAAACCTTTTAGCTCATGTATATCTTGAGAGGTGAAATTCTTGAGCTCTTGTATATCTTGAGAGGTGGAATTCTTGAGCTCTTGTATAGCTTGGCAATTGCTCATGGTATTATTCTTCATATCTTGCTTTATCTCTGGTATGTTCTTATCAATTGATTGCATGAATGCTTTCATGATGTCTTCCAGTGATGACTGTGGTGCAGGCTGAGGCACTTGAGTGGTAGACTGATAAATAGGCGGTTGAGCTTGGTGAGATAGCCTGAACTGATTCTGAGCTTGAGTGGAGGTATCTCTTTGGTTCAATGGTTGATTCTGCTTCTAAGAGAAATTGGGGTGATTCCGCTACCCTGGATTGTAAGTTTTAGAAAACGGTCCAGTTGTGGATTTTCTGTACTCATTGAAGGCATTGACTTGCTCAGTTGGGTACTCTGTTGACAGAGTTGGGCAGTTTTGAGTGAAGTGTATTTGACTATCACATAACCCGCATGCATCAACTTGGTAAGTATCTGCTGCATTCATTGATTTGTTTAAGACCATAGTATCAAACTGACGCTTGAGAGCCTTGAATTTTTCCCTTAATTCGGCATCGTTCCTCACCTCATAGATGCCTCCTGTCTTGGGAGCGGGTTGTTGTCTGTCCCAACTATCTTGACTATTTTGAAAATCCAATTGCTGTGCTCGTTCAGCCATTTCGTCCAAAGTTTTATAGGCTTCATCCCCAGTAAAACTTAAGAATTCTCTACCTTTCATAGTCTCAAGCGAGTTTCGCTCACTTGGTGTTAGTCCCCTGTAGAAAATTTGAACAAGCACCTCATTCTCAAACCCGTGTGGTGGGCATTTTATAATAGCTCTTTAAATTTCTCCCAGCTATCGATGAATCTTTCCCCTTCTTTCTGTCTTAAATTGGTGATCTGTAGACGGAGGTTATTGATTTTGGAAATTGGGAAGAATTTGTGGTAAAATTTGCTTTGCAGCATATCCCAAGAAGTGATAGATCCAGGTCAATTGTTGAGTAGCCAAGATTTCGCCCTATCATGTAGGGACAAAGGGAATAACTGAAGATGCACCGCTTCTGCTGGGGCATTCTACGTATTAACAATATCGCAGATTTCCAAAAAAATCCTCACATGAACATATGGATCATCATTCTCTAATCCTCTACACGCAGGAAGGTGACTTATTATACTCGGCTTTAGCTTGAAGCGAGTAGCTGGCAACACTATACATGACGGTGTGTTGGTAATATTGGGTACGAACAGCTCCCTAAGGGATCTAGGTTGATTTCGTTCTCCCATCTTAACAGACTTTTCCGAATCAGACTCGGAACTTTGAGAATTTGTGGGTGAGTTTAGTGGCTGTCTTAGATTCTCTCTCGCCGTTTTTTCAATTCCGAGATCAAAAGTGTTTAACTCCAGATTTAAAGATCTATGTCCAAACATGCAAATAGGAACTAACAACCTAACAAACTAACAAACTAACAAACTAAAACTAAAATGAATTGAACTAAATTAAATTATATTAAACTAACTAAACACAATTGCAAGCATAAATTAATTTAAACAGAAACTAAAAAATCTCACGAAAAAGGACCAAAAGATTTTGGCTAAAATCTACTGAACTGTTACGGTTGCTGTCTTGGCCACAAGTGCGCTTGATCGTAGCAGGGCTGTAACACAAACAAAACAACAACAAAACAAAACAAAAAAAAAAAATTCTTTTTTTTTTAGTAACAAGATTAAAACAAAACAAATTGTAGAGAAATAAAATCCTAATTATAACTAGTAGAAGATTAAAACTAATCTAGAAATAAATTGGTTTCAAAAAAATAAACAATTCCCTGGCAACGGCTCCAAAAACTTGTTGTGCAACTTTCATTACTCGCAAGTGCACGAATCGTTTGTAGTTTAATGGATTGAAAGTGCGAAGTCGAACCCACAGAGAATTGTAATTTTGAAAGCTAAATTTAAATCCAAACTAATTAAACCCTAATCTAGTTCCAAATTTTTGAGAGAAATTTTTGTTTGAATGAAAAAGTAAAAACATAAACAATTTAAAGTGATTGAAAACTTATGACAAAGCACTAAGGTTTTGAAATCCGCACTCACAAATTCATAACAACATAATTTCATGATCTATAATATTCCCTAAAGTTCTCACATATAAATCTTAAGTTTGTTTTACTATTGCTTCAAAGAATTAATCAAAAGATCTCATGTATCCATTCATAACCCAAATCACAAAAGAAAT
>NC_142497.1:11753075-11765575 GCF_965113065.1 Corylus avellana
ATATATATATATATAATAAGTAATTATAGGGTTTTGACGTGCCATGCATGGCACGTCAAAAACTTTTGACGTGCCATGCATGGCACGTCAAAAAGTTTTGCCGTGTCATGCATGACACGTCAAAACCCCAAAAATTTCAATTTAAATTTTATATTTTATATATATATATATATATATATATATATACCCAAACTCTATTTTTTATTTTGATATAAAAAAATATGTATTAAAAAATAAATTAATGTTAATTGGCCTAAAAAATTAAATTTTTATTCGATAGGCAAATTATAGTTTATCATATTGGTATAAATTACTTAGTATATATGTATGCTTATATATATATATATATATATATATATGTATCATGCATGCATAAATCGATCAGTCTAGTAATATTAATATGATAGCTACTCATATTATTTATAAAAAAAAATATATAAAAAATACTCGATACATTTATTTTATAATACCCGCAAACCTCACATGAACTCAATCGGCCAACACAACATATGTTGTCGGTCAGTTGATACGTCTAATTATCTATACGTCTAGAATACTAATTTATTTAAATCTCTAGTTATTTGTAATTGGATAGAGTAAATATATGATAGAGTTAATATAATTTTAATATAATTAAATTGTGAATATCATTTATAATGATTTAAATAAATGATATAACTTTAATTATGATATAAAAAAATATGTAATAAACAACACTTAATGTTAATTGGCATGGAAAATTTATTTTGATTGGATAGGAAAATTATATATAGTTTATCATGTTAGTATAAATTAATTGGTATATGATGCATGCTTAAATTGATCAGTCTAGTAATATTAATATGATAGCTACCCATATCATTTTTGTAAAAATAAATAAAACATAATTGACACATTTATTTTATAAGACCTGCAAACCTCATATGAATTCGACAAACACAACATATGCGGTCGGTTAATTGATACATCTAATTATTTATACGTTTAGAATATTAATTTATTTATTTATTTTCTAATTAATTTTAATTGGACAGAATGAATAATGTGTTATATAAGAGGAAAAAATGATATGGTAAAATAAATATAATTTTAATAGAAATAAGATTTAATTGTATAATTTTAATTAAATTTAAATAAAATTATATGTGGCATGTGGATACTCTTGACGTGCCATGTGGCACGTTAAGAACCTTTTTGACGTGCCACATGTGGCACGTCAAAAACATCCTCGGGAAGGTCCCCTTTTTCCTGCGCAGGACAGAGCTTGCACGTCGCATCTCTCTGCAAAATTTTCTTCTTTTTTTCTTTCTTTTTTTTTCTTTTCCGCAAACCTGCGTCTTCTTCCTCCCTCCCATTTCTTTCTCTCCCCGCGCCCAAGGACTCCTCCGCTTGCAAATTTCTTCCGCCATTTGTTTTTTCTCCTTCAACCCAGCCCGACGTCGCGCGCCTCTACAGCATTTGTCTCACCCCGGCCATTTCTCGTTTTTTTCCCGTGGTGTTCTCTCTCTCGGTGGCTCTCTCTCTCGCTGGCGCACGTCACCGCCGTTACTCCCTCCGGCGACCACAACCTCAAGCTCCGAAGGCTCTCTCACGCTCTCACTCGTTCTCCTACTCGAAAATCAGGTATATATATGGGTTTATATATATATATATACACAGAGATTTATATATGGGTTGGGTTTATATATGGGTTGGGTTTATATATATATATATATATATATATATATATATATATATATAATCTGCAGATTATATGGGTTGGGTTTATATATATTTGCAGCTTTTATATATATATATATAATCTGCAAATATATATATACCGTTTAGAATATGTATAAATTAATTATATATATATAAATTAATTTATTTAATATATAATTAAATAAAGTATATAAAAAATGTAATTTACAATGTAAATTAATTTTATAGGTTAAGTAATTATTTTATTTGCTTAAAATATATGTTTTGTAATATATTTGAATAGTTTGACATGTTTGGTTTGTATATGGTGAGAATATTGTTTAATGTATTTGCATGCATGCATGTACAATTACGTACCTTGGTAGTTTGAAATTATAAGATGAAAAATTTTTTGCATTTGAATGTAGACCCATATTTTGTGTAGGTTTTGATTAACAACGACATATCTATTTCTATCGATTCGTATGTGAATGGTTTAGTAAACGAAAAAAAAGAAAACCAACATTTAACCTAACTAGCTATATGTAGTTTATTTAGGGTGCCCATATGTAATTTACTTAGGTTTTGCATATTAAGATTATGTAGATGTTATAATTAAAAGTCAATTTATGTGTTTGTTTATTAAGAGTGAAAGTAAAAAAATTGAAACGATGTAGTTAAAGAACCACAAAAAATAAAAGAACATCTAAGTAACTAATTTAGATTTATTTTATTCAGTTGGGGTCCCATTATTTAAAGCTATGGACAAGAGTTGGATGACAAAGTCTAGGGGTACAAGGGAATACAGAGATGGGTGTAGATCATTCGTGGACTTTGCAGTTAGGAACTGCACAATCCCTGATGGAAAAATTCACTGCCCCTGTAAGGTGTGTCGTAATAAGCAGCGCCACCCGCCGGATTTGGTATTTGACCATTTGACAGGGGGTAAGGGAATAATGATTGCATACAGAACCTGGTATTATCACGGGGAGAGGCCTGTCCGGGATCCTGTTGCAGTCTCTTCGTCGTCTACCATGAACACGGATCAGGGTTTAGGCGCAGCACAGGGTGAAAACATGCGGTCAATGTTGCGTGATTTATTCGGCATGCACGATGTCATGGAAGACAATTGTGAGCCTGAAGTTGCGGTGCAGAGGAATGAAGAAACTGTGAATGAAGAAGCCGACGACAGTGACATAGTAAAGTACAGTAACTTGCTTAAGAAGGCAGAGAAGCCACTTCATGATGGGACGAAACATAGCAAGCTTAGCGCTACTGTACATCTGTACAACTTAAAGTGTGTTGGCGGACTTAGTAACACAATATTTTCATCTTTTCTTGAGTTCATCAATCAGTTGTTGCCTCCTAGTGATGAAGCTTTGCCGGTTAATACATATGAGGCAAAAAAGTTTCTAAGGGACATGGGCCTCGGGTATGAGAAGATCCCGGCGTGTCCTAATAATTGTATGGTATTTTGGAAGAACAATAAGGATTTGGATACATGTGCTGTTTGTGGAGTATCTAAGTGGAAGGATGACATTCAGTTGGATGAGGATGGGCAACCCATATCATCGAGTAAGAAACGGCCGGTGAAGGTGTTGCGATGGTTTCCACTTATACCACGACTACAGAGATTGTTTATGTCAGAGCATACTGCTCCTTACATGAGGTGGCATGCAGAAGGCCGGACTAAGGACGGTGTATTGAGGCATCCGGCCGATGGTGAAGCGTGGAGGGCATTTGATAATTTGCATCCAGACTTCTCGGCGGACAGCAGGAACGTCAGGCTTGGTCTAACCTCGGATGGATTTAATCCATTCGGAAACATGAGCACATCCCACAGCACTTGGCCTGTAATGCTTGTACCGTACAACTTGCCTCCTTGGACGTGCATGAAACAAACTTCATTTATACTATCGCTGATAATCCCGGGCCCAAAGTCACCTGGAATGGATCTAGATGTCTACCTACAACCCTTAATTGAGGAGTTACAAGAATTGTGGACTGTAGGTGTACGCACATTTGACGTGTCCAAAAAAAAGAATTTTGTGCTACGAGCCCAGTTGATGTGGACAATTAATGACTTCCCGGCATACGCAGATTTGTCTGTATGTACTCGACGAGGTCCAGGCGGTTAAAACACGGCAGAAAATTTTGTTATATGGGGCACAGGCGATACTTGCCTATTGATCATCCGTGGAGGAGAAATAGAATAACATTTGACGGCAAACAAGAATTTGAATGTGCCCCAGATGTGCCAAGTGGAGATGAAATTCTTAGACAATTGCAAGATATGGCATATGGAGATGAGAATGCCGGTAAGGCAAGGGCGGATAAGAAGAAAAAAGACAAGAAACGGAAGAAGAGTGGGGCGACAGAAAGAGAAGGCGATACTGCCAACGTTTTGTGGAAGAAGAAAAGTGTTTTCTTTAGATTGCCGTATTGGAAAGATAATCTATTGCGGCACAATCTTGATGTCATGCACATTGAGAAAAATGTGATGGACAACATTCTTGGTACAATACTGGACATTCCGAAGAAAACAAAGGACAACATCCAAGCCCGCACAGACTTGCAAGAAATGGGGTTGAGACATACACTTCATCCGTACATAGGCGAGGATGGTAAAACATATATGCCCGCAGCTTGTCACACGATGTCTAAGGAAGAGAAAACTCAGTTTTTGAAAGTGCTTCGAAATGTAAGGGTGCCGGACGGATATGCCTCTAATATTTCTCGATGTGTACGACTTAGTGATTGTACGATATTCGGGTTGAAGAGCCATGATAGTCACGTAATTATGCAACAACTTCTCCCTATTGCATTGCGTGGATCATTGCCAGGAAACGTGGTAAGACCACTTGTCGGGATTTCTGCATTCTTCAGGGGCATATGTTCAACGTCATTGACACGAGATGATATGGACCGATTAGAGGGTGACATTTATATTACTTTGTGCCAGATGGAAAGGGTCTTTCCCCCAAGCTTTTTTACTGTGATGGTTCACTTGGTCGTGCATCTTGTCCGTGAATGCCGACTTGGTGGACCGGTACAATATAGGTGGATGTATCCGGCAGAGAGGTAAAATAGCTTTACTAATATTCATATTTATGAAATTTTATTTTATATGAAATCGTCACTAACTATAATGAATGAATTATGATCATATGTAGAAGCCTTGGGGTGTTCAAATCTAATGTCCGCAATAAAGCGGCTCCTGAGGGATGCATTGCGGAGGGCTACATAGCAACGGAGTTGGTTGCGTTCTGCTCAAGGTATCTAGACCACGCACCAACATTTCACAATAGGACTGTAAGAAACCCAGATGGTTCAAAGGGGGCGGGAACACGAGTTATCCTCGACCGTGTCACATTGACACAAATTCACCGATACATTATTTTTAACTCGGATGAGTTCCTTCAACTACGGACGTAAGTCGTGTTAGTAGTGTATACAAGTTCAATATCACCTTGAACCCTTAGTTGTGAATTATAATATAATTGAAACGTTGTATTGTAGGGTGCACATGGATACACTTAGGCGTTCATGCAGTAGGGGGTGAACGACGGAGGATCAGTTTGAAACCCAACATCATGCGCTATTCTCCGATTGGTACCGTGACTACGTAAGACTACCGTGACGTTTAACTGTTACTGACCCATTATATTTAGTTATTGATTCATAACAACTAAAGAAACTTTCTTATGGTCAATTTTTACGTATGTGCTTACAGGTCGATCGATTGGACGATCGACAAAGGAAGGAATTAGGTCACAAACTGGTAATGCATTGTAGAGGGCCGAAGGCCACAGCGACTAGATATAACAGATATGTGATTAATGGAAAGCTGTTTCGCACTATTGCATGCGATGCTGGAAAAAGGACCCAGAATAGCGGGGTGTGCGTGCCAACAGTTGATGGTGAAACGTACTATGGGAAGTTGACGGAAATAATTGAGGTGGAGTACTTCGACAGGACTAGGTATGTTTTGTTCAAGTGCGATTGGGCGGATAACACGAGGGACAGGGGGTACAAAGTTGACGAGTATGGCATACTGCTTGTCAGCTTCAAAAACCTTGTCCACTGGGGCCAGGAAATTACTGATGAGCCGTATGTGCTAACGTCACAAGTTGACCAAGTCTTTTACGTCCAAGATGAAAGGGACCCTGATTGGGCTTGTGTTGTAAGAACTAAACCTAGGAACGTATACGACGTTGGACAAGGTGAAGGTTCTGATGATGAAAGTGTCAGCTACCACGAGTGTGAGCCGCTCCTATTGACCAGCGGTAATGAAGTGGATCCCCAGGATGACATTGACTACATCCGACAAGACTTAGATCCGTATGTGATTTAAAAAAATTTAAAACTTTAATAATATATATCGTTCACATTTATTTTGACGTATTTAATGTTATTTCTTTCTACATTGATTGGTTATATTGGTAACTTTTTTATCTATTATATACATAATTAATTGAGTATAATATTATGTGTTTTGCAGGTTGACATGAGTACGCGGGGGAAGGGTAGACGACGACGGTCCCCACAGATAGACGACCAGGGGTATAGACCATTACTCCCTGAGCATGGGGAAGGGTCTCAGCCGGTTCCATATGATCTTGGTACTCCATATCCCACCATGAGCGAGCTGGGTGTATGTGCACATGGTGAGGTAGAGATGATGTTTCCCCATGAGTTGAACACGGGTATACCATACAGTGAGCCATCGCAGCCAGATGATAGCGAGACACAATACTATGGGGAGCATGCGGATGATGGCTCAGGTGACTTGGAGGCCGAAGATCCTCCAGAAGTGTTGAGCGTTCGACAACTCCGGACAATAAGTAAGTATATATGTTTAAAAAACTCAGTTTGAATATGTATAAAATTTATGTAGTAATTCATTAAATTTGAAATAAATAAATTTTGCAATTATTAATGTGTTAGGTACTAGGGGAGACAGGAGTACCCAATTTCAGGTGGTGGACATCCCACCATCGAACAAGAAGTGGGAGGTCCCCCTTGGCCAAAAAATTGTCTGCGAGTACAATAAAGCATGGCAGCCCGTAGGATTTAGCGGGATGAAATTCAGAAGGGAGGCCGGGAACGTCATAAGGGCAGGGACTTATGTTAAGCTCCGGGATGAATGGGAGCATGTACATCCTCGTGCGAAGGAAGATATATGGGACACCCTTATGGTATGGTTACATTTTTCCTCATATTTTAGCAGATGTATTTCAATATTTTAAACATTAAAGTGTGCAATTATACGCCTAATTTGTTTGATTTATATATGCAGACTCAGTTCTACATGCCGCCTGAGTACAATATTGAGGCGATTAAAAGGGACGCCTTCAAAGATATGGGCACAAAGCTGAAGAGTTGGAGACACTCTGTAAAAAAATCATTAAAAATTCAAGCGGGTGATACTCCAGACTCAGTGAAGGCGAGAATGGGTGAAGATGCCATTAGGAGATACGACCCAGTGGACTTGAATGTCTTGTTGGCGAGATGGTGCGACCCGAAAAATCAGGTACGTCAGGCGAGAATGACATATGTAGAAGTTAATTTTTAAAGAAAAATTAAGAAGACAAAATGAGCAATTGGCTAGTGGAATTAATTGTAGTTTCATTTATTCTAATTGGGTTAGGCCTGACATTTTAAGACTTATATACATGTAGGAGTATGCTGCCAAGATGAAAGAATTGCGAGCAAAAAACAAGGAGCCTCACTGCACTGGGTCGATGAGCTATGCTAGAGTGACACATCAAGAGGTACTTATATATATATATATAATCGGTTGTTTTAAGTAAAAAACACGTCTTAATTTTTTTTTTGTATGCAGACCATAGACGCGGGGGGCACTCCTCCAACTCGAGCGGAAAGTTACATCAAGACTCACACATACAAGGAAGGTGGCTATCCGAATGACGTGGTCAGAGAAAGATGTGTAAGTACTCAAGCATAGATATTTTGATAAATTATTTATGATTAACGTTCCTTATACGAGATACTAACATATTTTTTAATGTACAGGAGAGGATGATGGAATTGGCGCCTACTGACCCGGCAAATACTGATACCGTGACAGAAGGGACGGTACGGTGGACACCTAATGACGCGTATGCTCAAGCGCATGGAAATAAGCCGGAGTATGCTGGTAGGGTCCGCCAGCTGGGCCCGAATGTGCTGCCGGTGCGGGGCAGCATACATTCATACTATACACCGTCCCAGACACGGTCTCAAAATTCTTGGAGCTCCTCGTTCTCACAGATGACAGATAGAATCAGAGAACTTGAAGATGAGCGGGCAGCACAAAAAAGTGCAATGGATGAGATGGCGAGGCAGATTGAAGTACAAAAAGCCCAGATAGCAGAGAAAGATGAAATGTTTGAGGCTCGTTTCCGCCAGCTTGAGGCAATGTTCGGGTCGACGTCTGGGTCTGCGCCCCCAAGAGGTAATTCTATGTTTTAATTTGTTTTCTAACAATTGTTCACTGTTAGAATAACTGTTACAAACCCCTAGTTACAGTGGTCAATTTTAAAACTTACGTATATTTGCATCATATTATAGAATAATTTTTAATTTTTGTATTGATTATTATTGGTTCACAATTCATTCGCAGGTAATGCAAATTAGGAGTTGGAGGATGATTGTGTTGAGTAGAGCGCCATAGGGCTGGTCATCACTTTTTGTTAAGTTCTACATACATATTATTGTTGCCATGTTTTGTATATAGTTAGATCTCACTATATGCTTGTTGAGACTAATTGAAACTAATTTCTAGTAGATACTCCAGAAATGTTTTATTGTATATTTGTTTTGCCTTGTGTTAGAACGTATTTTTTATTTATATATATGTTTTGTTATGTGTTGTGTTGAAATGTAGTATGTGTGTTGAAATTTTGTTTGTTGGATATTGGATACATATTATTAATGAAGTTGTGTTGTGTTGGATATATATATTGGATATAGAATTTTGTTTAATGAAATTGTGTTGTCTTGGATATATATATTGGATATTGAATTTTGTTTAATGAAGTTGTGTTGTGTTGGATATATATATTGGAAATAGAACTTTGTTTAATTAAGTTGTGTTGTATATATATATATTGGAAATAGAATTTGGTTTAATGAAGTTGTGTTGGATATATATATTGGAAATTGAATTTTGTCCAATGAAGTTGTGTTGTGTCGGATATATATATTGGATATATAATCTTGGATATATTATCTTGTTTAATGAAGTTGTGTTGGATATATATTTACTTGGAAATTGATTATGGATTGGATTATGGATAGTAGATTATATATGTAGATGGATTGTGGATTATGGATTATGTAGGTGGATTGTATTATGAATGTGTATTATGTATTGGATTGTGGATTATGTAGGTGGATGTGTATTATGGATGTGTATTATAGATTGGATTGTAGATTATGTAGGTGGATTGTATTATGTATGTGGATTGGATTGGATTGGATTGTGAATTATGGATTGGATATTGAATTTTGTTTAATGAAGTTGTGTTGGATTATGGATTGTGTATTATGGATTATGGATGTTGTAGGTGGATGTGTATTATAGATTGGATTGTAGATTATGTAGGTGGATTGTATTATGTATGTGGATTGGATTGGATTGGATTGTTTAATTATGGATTGGATATTGTATTTAGTTTAATGATATATATGTTGGATATATATTGGATGTTGGATATTGGATATATATTAGATGTTGGATATATATTGGTTGTTGGATATATATTGGTTGTTGGATATTGGATGTAGGATGTTGGATATTGGATATTGAATATATATTGGTTGTTGGATGTTGGATATATTTGGATATTGGATATTGGATATTGGATATTGAATATATTTGGGGATATATATTATTGTTGGATTATGGATTATAGATTATGTGTATTATGGATTATAGATTGGGGAATATCAGGAATATTTGAAATATCAGGAAAATCAGGAATATTTGAATATTAGGCATTTTTGTATTATGAATTATTAAAAAAAAAAAAAAAAAAACATTTTTGACGTGTCAAACTGTTTGGCACGTCAAAAATCACACGTGCAATTTTTTGACGTGTCATATTGACACGTCAAAAAGGTTTTTGACGTGTCGAAAATGGCACGTCAAAAACATTTCTGACGTGTGAAAATGACACGTCAAAATTGTTTCTGACGTGTCATTTTGACACATCAAAAAAATTTTTGACGTGTCATTGTGACACGTCAAAAATTTTTTGACGTGTCACAATGACACGTCAGAAAAAATTTTTTTGACGTGCCATTTTCGACACGTCAAAAACCCCAGTTTTTTGACACCTACCCTTTTAACGGTCGACAAACGTCAAAAACGACGCGTCAAAAACCCCTAGTCAAAAACAAAATCAATTCTTGTAGTGTATTCTGAATTAAAGCACTGATTTAATTCTTGTGGAACAAGTATTTGATTTCATTAAAGATTTTATTTTTGTGGAATCAATTAGCTGTATTGATTTGATTTTTATTCCTTGATGGGAGGAATAATTAAGGTAATAGCTCTAATTGAGGGTCCCCTGACCTACCTATAAATAAGGCATGTGTATTCGATCAATTGGCACTCACTGGTAAGTATAGGTCAGAAGAACCTCTCAATATTTTTAGTTTTAGTTTGGTTGCTGTGGAGTTGTTCTTCAAGCCGCTTAAGCAAAGTAATGGCCGGAGGTACATATATATTAAACTATTTCTGCTGCTAATGTTATTGTTAATTAGCATTTAATATATATTGAATTCTTACACAGAATGCCACAGTTCAGGAGATTGTTGATAGTGCTGTACGGAAGCTCAATTCATGGATTGTATAGAAATCAAGAATGCTATACTTTAGCATTTTTAGCCAAATCCGACTGAGGACGACTCATAAGGAATAATAAAAAAAATAGCATTCAATTCCATGGTCTTGTGGCAGACTGGTATAAAATTGTTTGGCATGACAGCATAATCCCTCAGCATCCATGATCCTTTGGTTTACCATTAGAGATGGCTGGGTACGCAAGATAAACTCCATGCTTATGAACTCCATACTCATGGCATAATCTTAGAAGTTCTTTTTTTTTTTTAATAAGTAATGTAATGCATTTTAAAAAGCGTAGAGCGGCGCAACCCTAGTACACATGATATATACAAGATAATGCCTAAATAGAAGAAGAAAATCATTAAAAGTAATCTCTAAGGGAGTAACAACTGCAGCTGTCCAAATAAAAAGAGAATAGAAGAAAAATGACTTGAGCTCCTCCAACGTCCTTTCTTGGTTTTTGAAATTTCTGCCACTTCTTTCCCTCGACAGGCATCACATAAGGCAAGAAGGCACAATCTTTCACATGACAGCACTCTGAGAGTTACCACCCGTCCGCTAACAAGCAAAGAAATCAACCACCTGATTAGGCATAAGCCAAGACCCCCAAAGCAATTGAAGATAGTTACCATAAGGCATGTGCAACCTTACAATGGAGGAGAAGATGGTCTACGACTCCCCATTCCGTTTGCACCTATCGACCATGATGACATGCCTCTTCCTATTGTAAACTACATGGGCAATATGATGAAGATTGCATTCACCTCTTCCTTTCCTGCCCATTCTTGCTCTGTATATGTCTCCCTTTTATGTGAAAATGCAGTGTTTCTTGGGTATAAAGAAGTTGGGTTGGGACCATTGATTAGATGGATCAAAGTTTCAAAAGCAAGACCTTATGCATAAACTAATGCTTCTAGCAATGATCCATGCAATTGAAAGAGCGGAACAGGAGAACCTTCCAAGATAGACAAACTTAGGAACATTTGTAATGTAATTCATGATATTATGTATATGGTAAGAACTGGAGCAAGTACATTTCATGGGCTCAAGCCATCTCTAGAAGATAGTTGGATATAAAGATTGTGGGATATTTTTGAGAACGAAGTTAGAGGCTTAGCTCCTTAAGCCATTCTCCTCTATAAGTGATGGGATTTTATCTCTGATTTAGTTTTTCTCCAACTTGAGGATGTTGTTCTTGCTTGGGGTGTGCCCTTATCTCTTTGTACAGCTTTTTCTTATTTATGTACAGTCATCCAAAAAGAGAAAAGAAATTCTAGTTGAGATGAGGCCTTCCTTTGTTTTATTTCGCTTACATTTCTCTTTAAGCAGAAAAAATGTTTTCTTTGGGTGGAGAATGTGGTCATTTATATTAAAAGGAAAGTCTTAATTCATGTGCCTTTTTTTTCCACTGTAAAGTATATAAATAAGTATATTGGGGAAAGATGGAAATCATGAAATAAGATACAAGATACATGTAGAAATGGAAAACATCAGTTATATAATGGTAGAGGGTTGTGCCACAAGTTCAAGGTGTATACCATACAGTCACCACTACCATTGCACCCCCAGCACAATAATGCTCTGCCACCAACACCATACCAGATACCCCCCCCCGTAGGTTCCACCACAAGCACCTCTAGATATGAAACCTCTTCTAAGATGTTCTTTGAATGGCTTGAATGATTTCAATAGTGTCATGGTAAGAATTTATGTTAAGGAAAATAACATTCTTTTTTTTTTTATTATTGATTATGCAGGAAGGATGTAAGGGCTTACTTTATATGGTACTTCATGCACATGTTGTGCTAGACCTTTGTGAACATCTTGAACAAGAAATTAGTTTTGAACAAGTTGAAGGGGACTTTGACTCGTTTCAAGGTAAATGGCTTCTTCAGAAACTAGGAAATCATCACACGCTGTTAAAGTCCATTGTGGAGTCAAAAATGCGCAAGGATACCTTTCTTTC
>NC_142497.1:12250575-12383075 GCF_965113065.1 Corylus avellana
GTGAACTCAACACATATTCAAGGGATTTCAAAACTAATCTCAATCATGCATGGATCAATACTCAAAATTCATTGGACTCCCCATCGGACAAAACAACCAAGGCAACTTTTTTTTTTTTTTTTTTTTTTTCACTTAGCTCCCTTAAGCTTTCTGATTGACCCATTTATCGATTGTTAGGCCAATGACTCCCAAACCAGATGGTTTTAGGGCATTAAGTGTAAAGACACCCCTAAGGACTTACTAACTTGGGTTAAAAAGGCTACAAAGCTAAGCTACTTTTTTTTTTTTTTTTTTTTATCAACTAATCCAAACTTCTCACTTTTTGACGCGAACACTCACTGCTTAATGAGGCAAGAGGTCCGGTTACTTGGTGGAAAGTTTAAAATGATCATTTTTATTTATTTATTTATTTATTTATTTTTTATACTTTATGCCAAAGTTGTTTTCCCAATAAGTTGCCCAACTACATTCCGAATATTAAAACCAAACATTCTTGATTCCAGATTTTATACCCCACAGACTATATGCAAGTGTGCTTGTGAAAATTAAATTGAAACAAGTAATATTTCATGCTGCCAATGAGAGTAACCCAGTTTTAATTTCTTAATCAAGTGATCATGTGTTCGTCATATTAAGCCCATCAATGAATTTCAAACCACAATAGGAAAATCAATTGCATGCTCAGAACTATCATGTATATGCCCACACCCCCCAACTTAAAGTGCACAATGTCCTCAGTGCGTGGAAAATAACAATAAAACAATGCAAGGGGAAAAAGAAACACCAAACCTGTCACTATGGCGCAGAAGAAGATGCCCCTGGAGCAGGTGGCAGCCGGGCTACAATGGCGCGCAGCAGTTCTTGCTGGGCTTCAAATCGTTCATCTGCCTGGTGCCTGTCTTCCGCTCTCTGGTTTGCAAGCTTAGAGTGGAGGTCTTGCAATTCTTTATGTAAGGACTCATACTGTGACATGGTCAGAGTGACTGTAGCTACTGCTCCCATGCTGTCGACCGGCACTGCTGGAGGTGGCTCATCATGCACAGGCCCATTAGCGTCCCTATCGAGCACTGCTGCCGCAGGCGCCCGATGTCGTCGCGGCATGTGAGAATAACTCTTATTTCACTGGATCAGACCAAATTGAGGATGTGTGGAAATAGGTCCATCAGTAGGGGTACCCTCTATACCTCGGGTCTGAAAGATCTGGGTGAGGAGAAACTGGAATGGAAGTCCCCATGACGCCGAACCCTGCGTGCACCGCACAATTACCCCATCCCAAAACTTGTGCATCTGGTCCCAAATGAGCTGTGGGATGGAAATCCAATAGCCTCTATGAAAGGCGTAGAGTGCCGCAAGAAAGGGGCCGCGCCGCTGAGTCTTGTGTCCGAAGGGACACACATTTCGCTGCAAAATGAAGTCCACGAACCACAGGCGGGAAGGTAGCAGGACCTTGCTTGTGGAGTTGCGGAGGTCATCAGTGTAGCGGCCACGGCAGATGTCATCCACAATAAATTGCAGGGTGAGATCGGCCGGCAAGTCGGAGTACCGAGGGGAACCATCCCGAGCCAAGATATCCGATGGGCACTCATGGGAACAGTGCAAAGCAGCAGCAATGTCGTCAGTGGTCAACTCAATGTCAAAACCCGCCACTGAAGAAGAGAGGACGCCCGGCCTAGTACAATCGAAGGTAAGGTTGCCGTAAAATTCTCGGACCAGCCCTTCGTAAGCAACGGGGCTGACGGGCTGGAACAAGGCGGTGAGACCGCGACGTTGGCATTCTTTGACCGCCCACTTGGTTGCTTGGAGACTGTGGAAGACGGTGTTGATGGCAAAAGAGGTCTCCAAGATCAGCTTCCGTTGCTTCCCACGGTGTGGTAATGGCTGGGAGGGGGTTTCGGGGGTGGTCTCCCAGACAGGGGACGAGAGGGATGTGGAAGCAGTGGCTGGAAGCAAGGCTGGGCTTCGTTGAGGCATTTTATCGAGCACTTGGTGGGCACTCCAAAAGGGAGGAGATGGAGAACCACCTTACTGGGCTGCCCAACCCCCTGCAAAACAGAGAAAAACCAACACAGAGCAGTCCTGCTGATTTCTACAAAAAAATTGAGAAAAATGGGGGTGGCGGGGTATTGGGGAGAATGGGAAATGGGGGTGGTTAAACTGGTCGGAGAGGGAGAACATGGGGCGACGTTGGGTGTTTTGGCAGTGGTAGGGGAGTGCGGAGGCGACGGGGTGGAGATTGGTGGTGTTTGGTGGTGGTGTTAGGTGTGCACAGTGGTGGGGCAGAGGGCGGTACTGCGGGAGATGGGGAAAATAGGGGAGAAAGAGGGGATTTCGTGACCTTTTTAGGTCACGTGAGGTCTCTGGACGAGTGTGCTTGAGCGGCACTAGCGTGCGCTCGATCGCACTCGTGCAGAGGATGGAGTGGAGTGCGGGGATACGCTCGAGCGTACGCGTGAACGTGTGTGCTAAGTGGAGAGCATCTGCGCTCGATCCCACGCAGGGTGGGCTCGAGCGTAGGCCCGTGTACTGGGATCGAGCGCATAGTGGGTGCGCTCGAGCCCAGGGTGTCAGTGCCCTAATCAGAAAAATAGACGGGATCCGTCAAATCGACGGATTCCACATCTGTACCTGGCTCGAAATGCTGGATGCATGGCTTCAATCTTTGACGGTTGACCTTGAACAGAGTGCCGTCCTTTCGGTCCCGCAACTCAATAGCGCCATGGGGCGACATGGAGGTGACTATGAAGGGGCCGTCCCATCTTGAACAGAGCTTCCCAGGGAAAAGCCAGAGTCTGGAATTGAAGAGCCATACTTTCTGGTCCGGCACAAATGTTTTGGTAAGGATATGTTTGTCATAAAAAAACCTTAGTCTGCTCCTTATAAAGGCAAGTACTATCATAGGCATCACGTCGCAGCTCCTCCAACTCTATCAACTAAAGTTTTCGGTGAGAACGGACTGCCTGCATGTCGAAATTGAACTACTTTATTGCCCATAGAGCCTTGTGTTCTAATTCCACAGGGAGGTGACACGCCTTGCCATAAACCAGCTGATAGGGAGACATTCCAATGGGAGTTTTGTAAGCTGTGTGGTAGGCCCATAATGCATCATTGAGGCGCAAGGACCAATCCTTGTGGTCTGTCCTAACCGTCTTCTCTAGAATATGCTTAATCTCCCGGTTAGACACTTCCACTTGGCCACTTCTTTGAGGATGGTAAGGAGTGGCTACCTTATGTGTGACAGAATACTTCAGAAGTAAGGCCTTGAAAAAAGGGTTGCAAAAGTGTCTACCTCCATCACTGATGATAGCCCGAGGAGTACCAAATCTGCTAAAAATGTTGGCTTGGAGGAACTTCACTACAACCTTGTGATCATTGGTATTTGTGGCAATAACTTCGACCCACTTAGAGACATAATCCACTCCGACCAAAATATACTCATACCCGCAAGATGGTGGGAAGGGTTCAATGAAGTCGATACCCCAGACATCAAAAATCTCGACAATAAGGATGGGGTTCAATGGCATCATGTCCCTCTGAGACATAGCTCCTAGGCGTTGACATCTCTCACAAGCTTGGCAAAAGTCATAGGCATCTTTGAACAAGGTGGGCCATGTGAATCCGCATTGTAGAACCTTGGCTGCTGTCTTCTTGGCACTAAAATGTCCCCCACAAGCTAGAGAATGACAAAAGGTAAGAATGCTGGAAAATTCACTCTCGGGGGCACATCGTCGGATGATCTGATCAGCATAGTACTTGAACAACTCTGGATCTTCCCAATAATAGAATCGGACTTGCTTGAAGAAGCGGTCCTTATCTTGCTTAGACTAATGAGAAGGAATCCGACATGTTGCTAGATAATTGACAATATCGGCATACCACGGCGGATTTCTCGAAGTAATTTCTAAGAGTTGCTCATCTGGGAACGAGTCATGAACAGGAACCAGCTGGGGTGTCGCAAATGAAATCCATGACAAATGGTTAGCAACAACATTTTCAGTGCCCTTCTTGTCCCGAATCTCAATGTCAAACTCTTGCAGAAGTAGAATCCAGCGGATCAACCGAGGCTTTGTTTCCTTCTTGGCCAGTAGGTGTCGTAGAGCAGCATGATCAGAAAAAATTATAACCTTTGATCCCAGAAGATATGAGCGGAATTTATCCAGAGCAAATACCACAGCTAGCAATTCTTTCTCAGTGGTTGTGTAATTGACTTGAGCATCTATCAACGTCTTGCTAGCATAATAAATGACATGAGGAAGCTTGCCTACCCGTTGTCCCAAAACTGCACCCATAGCATAATCAGATGCATCACACATGATCTCAAAGGGCAATGACCAGTCAGGCGGCAGCATGATGGGGGCAGAGGATAATAGGGATCGAAGCTGCTGGAATGCCTGGTGACATGCTTCATCAAAGTGAAAAGGGGTGTCCTTAGCAAGCAAGTGACATAAGGGCCTTGAGATTTTGCTGAAATCTTTGATGAAACGACGATAGAAGCCGGCGTGCCCTAGGAAAGAACGCATGCCCTTTGGGTTATGCAATGCACCTGCTACTTTTCAGCTGTGCATGATCAGTATTTTTTTTGATATGGTAGAACGTTTCCTTGAGGTTTTCATGGATGACTTCTCTGTCTTCGGTTCATCATTTGAGGAGTGTTTGCACCGCCTCACCTTGGTTTTAGTGCGGTGCAAGGAGAAGAACTTGGTGCTCAATTAGGAGAAGTGCCATTTCATGGTGAAGCAAGGCATTGTACTGGGGCATGTCATATCTCATCGGGGGATAGAGGTTGACAAAGATAAGGTAGATTTGATTTCCAACCTTCCACCCCCTCGTACGGTGAAGGAGGTTCGTTCTTTTCTGGGCCATGCAGGATTTTATAGGCGATTCATCCAAGACTTTAGCAAGATCGCTAGGCCCTTGTGCAAATTGTTGGTGAAGGATGCCCCATTTGTATTTGATGAGGACTACAAGATAGCATTTGGGGATCTGAAGAGAATTTTGACGTCCACACCTATTATTCAGCCGCCCAACTGGGGTGTACCATTTGAGATCATGTGTGATGCATCGGATTATGCAGTCGGAGCTGTTTTGGGGCAGCGTGTTGAGAGACTCTCCCACGTCATTTACTATGCGAGCAGGACTCTAAACAACACACAACTCAATTACTCCAGCACGGAGAAGGAGTTGTTGGCAGTCGTTTTTGCGCTAGACAAGTTCAGATCCTAAATACTAGGATCTAAAGTCATCATCTTTTCGGATCACGCAGCATTGAAGTATCTTTTTTCCAAAAAAGATGCTAAATCTCGTCTGATTCGATGGATTTTGCTACTTCTTGAGTTTGACATAGAAATTCGGGACAAGAAGGGTTCCGAAAATGTGGTGGCAGATTATTTATCTAGATTGACTGTGGATTACACTGAGAACGCCAACCCCATTTCGGAGACTTTCCCTGATGAGCAATTGATGCGCATTGCTCATGAGCCCGCACCATGGTTTGCTGACATAGTGAACTATCTCGTCACCGGCCAACTGCCTCAGCAGTGGGGGCGACAAGATAGGTCCAGATTTTTGTCCATGGTGAAACATTTTTTCTGGGACGATCGTTACCTGTTCAAGTATTGTCCCAATCAGATCATTAGGAGGTGTATACCTGAGCATGACCAATCCAATGCCATCTCCTTTTGTCATGATCATGCTTGTGGAGGCCATTTCAGTGCTAAGAAGGCCGCTGCCAAGATTTTGCAGTGTGGATTCTATTGGCCTACCCTTTTCAGAGACGTCCACGCTTATTGTATATCTTGTGAGCGTTGTCAGAAGCTAGGGAGTATCTCTAGAAGGAATATGATGCCCCTTAGTCCCATTTTGATTGTTGAGATTTTTGATGTATGGGGCATCGATTTCATGGGACCTTTCCCGAACTCCTTTGGCTATCTGTACATCTTGGTTGCTGTGGACTATGTGTCCAAATGGGTGGAAGCAGTTGCATGCAAGACCAATGACCATAGAGTTGTGGTCCAGTTTTTTAGAGACACTATCTTTGCTCGTTTTGGTACGCCTCAAGCAATTATAAGTGATGGAGGAAAGCATTTTTGCAATCGGATTTTTGAGCAGTTGATGAAGAAGTATTTCATCACACATAAGGTTGCCACCCCGTATCACCCACAGACAAGTGGACAGGTTGAAGTTTCCAATCTAGAGATCAAGCATATGTTGGAAAAAACTGTAAACCCCAATAGAAAAGATTGGTCTATGCGATTGAGTGACGCACTGTGGGCATATAGGACAACTTTCAAGACCCCGATTGGGATGTCACCCTATCGGCTTGTGTACGGGAAGGCATGTTATCTTCCCGTGGAGTTGGAGCATAGAGCATATTGGGCCATCAAGCAGCTGAACTTCAATCTTTTGAAGGCTGGCTCACAAAGGAAGCTCCAACTAAATGAATTGGAGGAGTTGAGGAATGATGCTTATGATTCTGTGCGGTTGTACAAGGCACAAATGAAGAAGGCTCATGACCAGAGCATTTTGAGACGATCTTTTGAGCCTGGTGAGAAAGTCCTTCTTTACAATTCACGGCTACATCTTTTCCCAGGCAAGTTGAAATCTCAGTGGACAGGCCCATTTATCATTCGGACAGTTTTTCCTCATGGGGCCATCAAGATTGAGGATCCTCAGAATGGTAACACCTTCAAGGTGAATGGACAGAGATTAAAACCATTCTTAGAGTTGAGGAGTAAGGAGATTGAGACGACACTGTTGGAGGATCCGAGTTATTCTGAGTGATTGTCGTCTTTTGTGGAGAGTCTGGCTGAAGACTTAAAACTTAGCGCTTGTGGGAGGCAACCCTCATTCTTTCCCTTACCATTTTATCTTGTTTGTTTGTTTCTGTTGTGTTTTTCAGGGCAAGTGTCTGCCATTCAAGTTTGGGGGAGCATTCTCCTACGTTACACCCGACTTGCGCCGCTCACCTGGTATTGTATCTCTGGACCCATTGGGGACAATGTGTCATTTTATTTTGGGGGTGGGGGTAGACATTTCTCTGTCTTTTTCCTTGATTATTCGTGTTGTTTTGTTAAAAAAAAAAAAAAAAAAAATTGTGCTATGTTGTTGATTAAGCAAGGGTAACACCTATTCTGTGGTTTGCATGTCATTGGTCTGTTTAGCATTTTGAATATAGCATATCATTAGGAATCTGAGTCTTTTGACTCTTTGTTGGATTAGAGAGATTTCACATGTTTGAAATTATCACCACGGGCACAGTAGCATAGAATCGGTGAGGTATAAGATTTGACTTAATTAGGGTGTATTTCAAGATTGGTAGGATGAAGTGTGATGAAACCTTGGCTTGAAAATAAAAAGGAAAAAAAAAATCAGTTTGAGCTTCTCATTGAGTAACCGGACCTCATGCCTCACAAAGCGTTGAGTGTTCACGTAAAAAGATGAGAAACCTAACATGGTTGGTTGTATGGCTAGTTTGGCTTCGTAGCCTAGTTGACTTGAGTAATTAAGCCCTTAGGGATGTTTCTACATCTAGTGCCTTAAAACCATTTGGTTTGGGAGTCTCTGGCCCAACACTCGTTACATAGGTCAATTAGAAAGCTTAAGGAAGCTAAGCATTGCACATCCTACACACAAAAAAAAAAAAAAAAATTAAGCCTTGGTTGTTTCATCTGAGCGAATTCCTATCACTTCTAAGGTACACCCAAGTTTGAGAATAAATTGAAGCCTCATGATTATATGTTAGTCTCACATTGCACTTATTGGAACATGTGTTGTCTCAAATTTTCACCTTTGAGTTGAAGGATTTGTGGTTGTTTTGATGATGTGATTGTAGTGTTCACTGTGATAAACCTGCTCACGATGTTAAAAACCATGTGTTTATGTGGAACTCCTTGGTTGTCAAATAACATAGTGCAGAAATGTTTGTGGGTATCATTACTGTTAAACCCTCATGAGACTTCACTCCTCCTCTAGGGATGCCTAGGGGTTTAAAAGGCTTATTGCGTATGCTAAATGCAATTGTTTCTCCCATGATAGCGGACTTATGTTTCTTGCTTTCATTTTGTTTTACTAAGGGACTAGCAAAATGTAAGTATGGGGGTATTTGATGAGTGCTAAATATTGTATATTTGGACCCCTTTACTTATGTTTCTTAAGCTCTTAGCTGTGTTAATTTTTGATGTTTTTTGTTAGTTTTGGTGTTTTGGTGTGTTGCAGGTCAGTAAGAAAAAACTACGGTTTGAGGGTGGAAATAAGCAAATAATTGAAGATCTTTGGAAGTGCGATCGAGTGCACAGAGCGACGATCGAGCGCACCTGCGCTCTAGCACAATCACGGCACGCTCGAGCGCACGACCACGTCAGCCCTAGCATGCATCGCTTAAGTGCTGCGCCGCAGGAGCCTTGAAAAAACCCGAGTGCGCTCGAGCGCACCTTGGGTGCGATCGAGCGTACTCACGCTGACTTGGCAGCGCTGAACCCTAGTTTTTTATTATTTATATACAACTTTTTCTCTTGTAACGGGGATTGGGAGACGCCGTTTTAAGCTGAATTATGACGTATTGCCGTGGGGAAGCTTTTGCTTTGTTTTCCATTGTAAGTTTTATTCTTTCGATGATGACAATTCAATTTTTGGTTGTTATTGTTATCATGAGAGGCTAAATCTTTCAACTAAGGTTGAAGATGAAGCTTCGTCATTGACAAACTCATGTATTCTCCTATTTTGTTTATACAATTTTGACTTCGAATAAGAATGTTGTAGATTTTCATTCAATTGGTTGATTTATATCTTTTAATTGAATGTGATGAACTGTTATGTGTTGGAGTTGGATATTTAATGTCTTTCATCCTTCGGATACATCAATTCATTCGATTGAAATAGGATATCCGCTGTGATTCGTTAACCAAATGGATACATAGGATGATTTAATTTCAAATCGGATAATTGTTGTGATTTGTAAAATGGGTGGATTCATTGAATGATTTAAACTTGATATTTGTAAAACATCGAACAACAGTTTGAGCACAATAGTTTGTCGATTGTATGAGCAAACACGAGAATATAGAGTTAAGATTTAGCGAAGTGGATTCTAAAACCTTAGTGTTCTTTACCATTTTATTTAATCATTTTCTTTAGTTTATGTTTTGTTTTAGCATGACAAAAATCACGAAATTCGGAACTAGGTTAAAATAGGATTAGTTTAGATAAGAATTAGTTTTCATAACACAATTCCCTGTGGATCGACCTCGCACTTGCACACGTTGTACTGCACACGACTCGTGCGCTTGCGAGTACAATTAAATTTGTACATCAGCCAGAACACCTAACATATGCCTACCTAGGAGAGAACAAGACACTACCAGTCATAATTGCTGCAAATCTAAGTTGTGGGGAAGAAGAAAAGTTGTTGAGAGTTCTTAGAGAGCATAAAACTGCTTTGGGATGGACCATTGTTGACACCAAGGGAATAGCCCAGTGCATGCATCAAATCTTCCTTGAAGACGACGTTAAGCCAACCAGGGATGCATAGAGAAGATTCAATCCACACATGAAGGAGGTAGTCATGGTAGAGGTATTAAAACTACTAGATGTGGGCATTATCTACCCCATCTCAGACAGTAAATTGAGTCCAGTCCAAGTAGTTCCAAAGAAGAGTGGGATCACAGTAGTGAAGAATGAAGATCATGAGCTGATACCTACAAGAGTAACCACTAGTTGGAGGGTATGCATTGATTACAGGAAAGCTGAACAAGGTAACTAGAAAAGACCATTTTACATTACCCTTCATTGATCAAATGCTGGAGAGGTTAGCTGGCCATAGCTACTACTGTTTTTTGGATGGGTACAGTGGCTATAATCAGATTGCAATAGCACTAGAGGATCAGGAGAAGACCACCTTCACATGTCCTTTTGACACATTCACCTACAGAAGGATGCCATTTGGATTTTGTAATGCTCCAGCCACATTCCAAAGATGCATGATGAGCATTTTTTCAGACATGGTGGAGAAATCCATTGAGGTATTTATGGATGACTTTAGTGTTTTTGGGTCTAATTTCGATGAGTGCCTCAACCATTTGAAGAATGTTCTCAAGAGATGTGAAGAATGCAACCTAGTGCTCAACTGAGAAAAATGCCACTTCATGGTTCAATAGGGAATTGTATTGGGTCATGCTATCTCAAGCAAGGGCATTGAGGTGGATAAGGCTAAGATTGACATCATCTCCAAACTTCCCCCACCTCTGACAGTGAAGGGGGTGAGGAGTTTTCTTGGACATGCCGAGTTCTATAGAAGGCTTATCAAGGATTTCTCCAAGATCTCTATACCCCTCTGTGCATTGCTAGGGAAGGAGGCCAAGTTTGAATAGACTGAAGAATGTATGACTACCTTCAACACACTCAAAAAGCTGCTCACATCTGCACCCATAATGCTGGCACCTGATTGGAGTCTACCCTTTGAGCTTATGTGTGATGCCAGCAACTTTGCCTTACGAGCTGTCTTGGGTCAAAGAATCAATAAGGTACCTCATGCCATTTATTGTGCTTCTAGAACATTGAATGATGCCCAGCTAAATTATTCTACCACTAAGAAGGAATTATTAGCTGTCATATTTGCTTTGGAGAAGTTCAGGTCGTACCTAATTGGTTCTATGGTTATTGTATTCACTGATCATGCTGCTTTGAGATATGGGTATTACTTCTGCAAGAGTTTGACCTTGAAATTAGAGACAAGAAGGGCAGTGAGAATGTGGTGGCAGATCACTTATCCAGACTACTCCATGAGGAAGAAGGAGATGCGCTTCCACTGAATGAAAATTTTCCCGATGAGCAATTGTTTGCAGTTGATATCCAACTCCCATGGTATGCAGATATAGCAAATTATATAACTGCCAAGGTTTTTCCTCCAGGTATGTCTAGTCAAGAAAGGAAGAGGTTGATATCTATATCTAGACAATATCATTGGGATGAACCCTATTTGTTCAAATTTTGCCCCGATCAAATCATTAGAAGGTGTGTCCCAGAAGAAGAGCACTTGAGTATTTTGCAGCATTGTCATTAGTTTGCTTGTGGTGGACACTTTGGGGCCAAGAGAACAGCTCTTAAGGTATTACAAGCTGGTTTCTATTGGCCTAATATGTTTAAAGATGCTTTCTTGTTTTGCAGCTCTTGTGATAGATGCCAAAGGACAGGAAACATCTAATCCAAAAATCAAATGCCATTACAAAATATCCAGGTGGTAGAGCTCTTCGATGTATGGGCTATTGACTTCATGTGACCATTTACTAACTCATTTGGTTATTTATATATTCTAGTGGGCGTGGATTATGTGTCTAAATGGGTCGAGGCTGTCCCCTCAAGGACTAATGATCATAAAGTGGTTGTGAAGTTTCTGCAGGAAAACATTTTTACTAGATTTGGGACACTAAGGGCAATCATTAGTGATGGAGGGAGCCGCTTTAACAACTATGCCTTTGCCTCAGTGATAAAGAAGTATGGCATCACTCACAAGGTTGGTACTCCATACCAACCTCAAACCAGTGGTCAAGTGAAAATCAACAACAGAGAGATCAAAGGTATCCTTGAAAGGACAGTGAATCCCAGTAGGAAGGATTGGTCACTACGCTTGAACGATGCACTATGGGCTAATAGGAATGCTTACAAGACACCTATCAGTATGTCTCCATATCGTTTGGTTTTTGGGAAAGCATGTCATCTACCAGTGGAATTGGAATACAAAGCATAATGGGCCATCAAGAAGTTTAATTTTGATATGAAGCAAGCTGGTGACAAAAGGAAGCTCCAACTAAATGAATTGGAGGAATTGAGGCATGATGCATATGAGAATGCCAAGCTCTACAAGGATAGAACAAAGGCATATCATGACAAGCAACTGGTTAGGAAGGAGTTTCAAGTAGGACATAAGGTATTGATCTATAATTCAAGATTGAAACTTTTCCCTAGGAAGCTTAAGTCAAGATGGTCTGGACCTTGCTTGGTTACACAAGTATTCCCTCATGGAGCTTTGGAAGTCCACAACCCACAGACAAATCAATCATTCAAAGTGAATGGACATAGAGTGAAGCCATACATTGAAACGAATTTTCCACCAAGAGATCAAGATTTGGCATCACAAGATTTGGCACTTTAGTTTGTCCAATATATAGCACCACCAGCAGGAGCATCATCTTCTAGACAGCACTAAGCAGGGCCCACCGTCTGGCTAAAGACGTTAAACCTAGCGCTCATGGGAGGCACCCCATAGTTTATCTTTTTATTTTGTTTTGTTTAGTTTGTTTTAAGTTAATCTTTTTATTTATCTTTAGTTTTGTTTCTTTTTACTTGTTTTCGTCCATCTCCCGGGTACACTCTTTCCTTAATTTAGACACATTGGGGAAAATGTGTCATTTAAGTTTAGGGGTATGGGCACACGTGATGTTTACACACATTTTGTCCCAATGTCATGTTATTTGTTTTGTGTGTTTGTTTGTTTATTTAAAAAATAAAAAAAAAAATTATGCATGTTCATGTTTGGCCTAATTTTAAGTTAATCCAAAAGAATTGTGGCTTGAATTCATTAGTGAGCTTAAAATTTTGAACACATGATCTGATGAGAGACTTTGTTAGTTTGATTACTTGTTTAGGATAGTTGAAAAATCACATGTTTGATCTAATCACACAAGCACATTAGCACATAATTTGTGAGGTATGACATGAGGTTTGATATATGTGTTTCTATATCTTGGATTAAATTGGATGACTTATTAGATGGACACTTTGGCATATATAATAATAATAATAATAATAATAATAATAATAAAATGATCATTGATAGGCTTTTCATTGAGTAACTGGACCTTTTGCCTAAAAGCATTGAGTGTTCAAGTCAAAAGGTGAAAATTTTGGATCTGATCAATGTCATGGTTAGTTTGGTTTTGTAGCCTTTTTGACTCGAGTTAGTAGGTCCTTAGGGGTGTCTCTACACCTAATGCCCTAAAACCATCTGGTTTGGGAGTCATTGACTTAACACTCCTTACATGGGTCAATTAGAAAGCTTAAGGAAGCCAAACATTGCACAACCTAACCAAAAAAAAAAAAAAAAAAAAAAAAAAAAAAAAGAGAAAAAGAAATATGAGATATGGAGACAGTACACATTGGAAAGAATTGGAAGCCTTATAATTTTGTGCTAGTTCACCTTACATTGTTTTCAAACTCGTGATGTTTTAGCATGTCCTTTGTAAGTAATTGAACTTTGAGATTCCAATTCATTATGAAGATGGATTTCATCTTTTTAAGCTTGCTAATGAATGAAAATCATGATCTTGAAGTGATGCTTTAATTTTTGGAATAACATGAACTGTGCATGATGTTTGTGCGTAACATTTCTGAAAAACCCTCAAGAGACTTCACTCGTCCTCTAGGGAAATCCTAGAGGTTTAAAAGGCTTGTTGCGTGTGCTAAATGCAATCGTACATCCCACGAAAGATAGATTTATCTTTTTGTTCTTTGTTTTTCATTTTTTTTTTTAGTTTTGTATTGCTAAGGGACTAGTATTATGTAAGTTTGGGGGTGTGTTAAGTGCTAAAATATTCATACTTTTAGCCCTTAACTTACATATTTTAATCCTTTAGTTTGAGTTAATTATGTCATTTTAGCTCTTTATTGTGTTTTCCTTGATTTTGTAGGTCATTGGAAGAAAAAGAACCAATCTCAGAAGTTTTGGACTTAAAAAGAGCTATTTTGGAAACTGGAAGGCTTTGGTAGAGCGATCGATCGCAGGGGAGCTACAATCGAGCGCACTACAGGTGAGGATGGCAACATGCAAGGCAATCACGATCAAGCGCAAGCACCACGAGGATCGATCAAAGACCTGTGATCGAGCGCACCTGTGCGTGATGGCCAAGTCAACCGCCACCCTTAATAAGGAAAGAGTAACTTTTAGGGTTTTGTAGCTTAGTGCAAACTAGGGCTCAAACCCTACGATTTTTAGGGATTCTAGAGTATTCTTAAAGGCCTATAAATAAACCCTTAAGCTTCTAGAATAGATATACTTTACAATGAGAAGAATTGGAGCTCTTCAAGTTCAAGTTTTGAGTTTATTCTTTTTCTTTCTTTTATTTTATTTTATAAAGATGTTTAACATCAACTTCATGTGTAACTAATTTATTTAGTATGGCTAGATTGAAGCACTAGTTATGCTTAGTTGATATTCAATATTGGCGCCTTTATGATGATCTTGTTGTGATATCTAAATTGATTAATTCCTGTTTTCATGAATTCCTCATATGTGTGTACCTAATCAACATGTGCATGTGGTATGGATTAGTTAGTTAAATCAATTTGGATGACCGAGTCCTGGGTTTAACATAAGTAACAAAAGATATCTACACTGGGTTCTTGGGTTAATCAACATGGGGAATCGGGAGTAGACACCCATGCCCTAGGCCTCATGTGTTTGTCGATTTCCACAGTTTTATGCTTTCTTAAATAACAACTTAATAGACACACATGCTAAATCCTTTAAGAAAGAAAAGAATTAGAGTAGACACCCATGCCTAATTCGTTGCTTAGGGAAATCAATTGCTTAAGGAGTAGACACCAATGCCCTTAAGTTGACAAACATCAGATGTTCATAACATGATCAAAATATTGGCATATTGATATATTAGCTAAATATAATTAGTGGTGGATATCAAAGCCCCACCTTTTTATCATTATCAACTCAAATCCAATATTTGTTTTATTTTACTTTTGGAATAAATTTTAAGCAAAATTTAGCCATCCTCGTGGGAATGACCCCGTACTTGCACCCTATACTACTGTGTTGACCTCATGCACTTGTGGGTAAAACATCCAAGTATTTGCCTATTAATTCAGGTTGGTAATTGTGACAACATCATGGCATACCTCACAAATTATGTTCTAATGTGCTTGTGTGATCAGATCAAACATGTGATTTCTCAACTGTCCGAAGCAAGTAACCAAACTAACAAATTCTCTCATCAAATCATGTGTTCAAAATTTTAAGCTCACTGATGAAATCAAACCACAATTCTTTCAAATTAACCAAAATTTTAAGGCAAACATGAACATGCAAATTTTTTTTTGTGTGTAGACAACATGTGTTCCCACACTCGCAAACTTAAATGACACATTGTCCCCAATGTGTCTACAACTAGGAAAGAATGTACCTGGGAGATGGACAACATTGTCTTGGAAAGCATGGCTCATAGCACACCCCCAAACTTGACCCTTCAAAATAAAAGAAAAAAAATAAAAAATAAAAACACGAAAACAAGTAAAATGAAACAAAAAAAAAAAAACTAAAGTGAAATAAACAGAATAAGTGAAACACACAAAAATAAAATAACAAGATAAACTATGGGGTGCCTCCATGAGCGCTAAGTTTAACGTCTTCAACTAGACAATGGATCCCCTCTCAACGCTGTCCCGAAGAAGATGTTCCTAATGGTGGTGGCAAATGACTGAGAATGGACCACATCAGTTCTTGTAAGGCAGCTGATGTGGTATTTTTTGTATCCAAAAATATCAATTATAAAAATAACCACTCGAAATAGGATGAATCTTTGTAGGATACGGCTATAGAAAGGGTGTTGAACCTCAAGGACTGCGGGGGTTTTGTTATCAAATTAGAAAGATTAAAATTAACTTAATTAAAAAGATATTTGATTTGATTTTCTTTAAAACTAAAGTGCATGAAAATAAAAGAGATTTAAAATAAGAGAGAGAGTGTAGGGTATTGACTTCACCTCTATCCGCACAACATTGGTTAATCATAATTAATCCCAGAAATTCATTCTATGCATGTTATAAATAAACAAGAAACTACCTTACTAAAGAATAAGCATAATCTATCTTCAGTTGGCACGGATTGTCCACCTAACCACTAAGATGCGGTACGACCCGTCTTCCCTAGGTATAAATTATCAAATTCTTTAACAGGATATATATAATCAATGAATAAGTATAACCCATCTTCGATTCGCACGGACTGTCTACCTAAATTATACTAAACTAGGGTGTAGTACAATCCGTCTTCCCTAGGCATGGCCTATCAAATCCTATTGATTATATGTTAATTAAACCCATTATATAACCATCATCCTCATAATCACAGAAAACAGGAATGATTTGAGATCAATAAAAGTAAAATACTTTGTAAGACAAGAGAAGAATTTCACAAATATTGATTTTGGAATTTAAGAACAATTGCATTTAATAATTAAGAACATAATCAAAAGGTAGCAATTCTCATAGTTATACAATCAACATGCATAAATTGAAAATCTAGAAATTAAATACAATCAAACCATTATGCTTGGATAGGGCTACATCAACACCCCACGAAGGGGTTTAGCCGCTCATGATTTTCTACGCTCCAAAGACAAATTTCTGATTTCTAGCTCTAGGAAGCAGTGTGTATTTTTTTCTCAATGCTTAGAGGCTTATTTATAGGGATTAGGAGAACCCTAAAAGCCCTAGGAATCCTAGAAAAATCGTATTTTAGTCTCCCAGTCGGATTGGGAGACCTAGAAAAACTTTCTTTATCAATTTCGGACTCTCTTTACTCTCTGCCGCGAGTGTGCGCTCGAGCGCACTCTAGCTGCGCTCGAGAGTACTGTAGCTACAGTAACACACTACAGTACTTTGCTACAGTACTCTGCTAAAGTAAAATTGCTACAATGAATCCGCTATAGTAAACTGCATTTTGAGCCCAAAATCAATGATTTTCTTGTGTCTTTATTAAACACCTGAAAACATAAAAACAAAACAAAATCAAACAAATAACAATGCTAAGGAATTAACATATGCAAATTAAGGGGCTTGAATGTGCAACATTCGACGCTTATCAGCAGCTAGTCTTTGGTCCATCAAGACTTTATCCTCCCTAGTCTCTCATCTTTGATCAGCTAATTCTCTCCGAAGGCCGGCCACTTCTTCACTGTACTACACGAAGAATGACCGAGGCCTCGTCCTCTATTGCTTTCGGCTCAGCTACGTGTTCATCTTCTGCCATCGACTCAGCCTCAAACTCTTCCGTGTCAGCTGCTGGTGCTTGAGGTACCCGAGGCATGTGGGAGCAGCATTTGTTCCATTGGCGAATGCCAAACTTTGGGGTAGAGGTGACTGGCTCATCTGCTATAGTGCCCTTGATGCCCTTTTTCCGAAGGATGTAAGTGATTAAGTAAGGAAAAGGCAAGCCCCTTGAGTGGGTGGGCTCAGCTCCTCTGATATGCACTCCATTCCAAAATTTGTGAATTTGGTTCCAAATGATATCAGGAATGGAACACTAGGCACCTTTATGAAAGGCGTAGAGTGTTTGGAGAAATTGGTCTCGCCTTTGAGTCTTGTACCCCAGGGGAAAGGCATTGCGGTGCAAAATAGAGTCCATAAACCAGAGCTGGGAAGGTAGCTTGGACCGGCTTCTGGCATTATGATGAGTGTCGGCATATTGCCCTTGACACATATCTTCAATGATTTCCGCCACATACAATCTGGGTGGTTGCTCTGCAAGTTGTGCTTCTTCTAGTTTCACTGGAGTGCAGCGGCAATGTCAGCCCTTGTCACTACAATAGCTCGGCCATGCATTGTGGAAGATAGGGCAGCCCTCCTGTTGCAATCATGAGATAGGTGTGCATAGAATTCGGTCACCAATATTCTGTATGTAGTGGAGGTGACTGGCTTGAATAGCTTCTTTAGCCCCCGGCGTTTGAACTCTTCGACTGCCCATTGAGTCCCCTCAAGGTGTTGGAAATCATCTCGGATGGCAAAAGTTGTTTCAAACAATCGCTCCCGCTCCTCAAAAGTGGGCAGGGGAGAAGTGGTTTGGGCATCAGAGCCCTAGGAGGATGAAGCTCGAGTTTTCGGCATGATGAGCTTGGTTCAGGAATTCTGTTGAACACTTGGTGTGCGATGGGACGACTGAGGTTTCGAAAGCATAGCAACAACTGCCCAAACTCCTGCAAAGCAGTGAAACTCCAACCACATAAAAAAATGTGGGTGGAAAGACATCCACAATTGGTGAAAAAAAAATTCAAAAACAATTGAGATGGGTTGGAATTGGAGTTGGGGTGGAAAGGGGTGAAGGGTGGAATGGGTGAGGGTGTTGTGAGGTGTGAAGTGGAGGTAGGTGGCTGGAGAGGAAAACCGTGTTGTGGAGGTGCAGTGGTGGTGGTGGTGGAAAACCAATGGAGGTGCGTGGAGAGTAGGGATACCCGGTGGAGTTTAGTTGCAAGTGCTTGGGAGGTGTATGGCATAGGGGAGAAATGATGGAGGGGTGGGGGAAAAGTGACCTAAAATAGGTAACATGATCTGTTGCCCGAGTGCACTCGATCGCACGCATGGTGTGCTCGATCGCACTCGTACAGTGGTGTGCATGTGTGGGTGAGGTGCGCTCGAGCGCACGCAAGGTGTGCTCGATCGCACTGGCAGAATGCAACATAATCAAAAGTTGAGAACTAGGCTCGATCGCACACAGGTTGTGGTCAATTGCAGTGACAGAATGTAAAAATTATTATTATTATTATTATTATTATTATTATTATTATTTGAATATAAAAATGTAAAATGTACAGCAACTTACTGAAATAAAAAGAAAACACAAAAGAGAAGTAAGAATATTATAAGTATTACATAAAATTGTGTAAAGTGAAGAAATTGACACAATAGAAAGGAAATTAAGAGATAGAGAAGTGTACCACCTTTAGTGGCCTCAGTACCACTGTTCTGAGTAGATGCTCTTGAGCTCCTGGATTGCTTAAACGCTTCTACTAGTAGCTTCAGTGCTACTAGTTTGGGGAGAGGCACTTGAACTCCACTGACTGTGGCTCAAGTGCACTTGGTGGTGTAGGGACAGGACTTACTTTTGAAGTATAGGTCAACAATTTCCGTCCCACATAGAACTCCTTCTTGACAAGCTTCTTATAATGATAAGCCTTGGGTCTTTTCTTGTGGAGCTTGGTATCGTCATTTGCTTTATACCTCAATTCATCTAGTTCTTGTAGCTGCAGCTTCCTCTTAGCACTTAGATATGGTGGAAAGGTTTCAAGGGGGTGCTTTGCTTCAATGATGTCCTCAGTAACATCTTCATAGATTGGTCTAATGTTTTGCCTTTTGAACTTGTGAGTAAGGGAGGTCTTCACTGGGTCTTTATGTGGTTCTTGCAAAACTGGCTCACTAACACCTTGGATCATACAAATGTCAAAACATTCTAAACTATCTTGAGGTAATTTCAATGCATCGAATATTTTGAACTCTATTGTCTTACCATTCACCTTCATACTCACAGTACCTTTTTCACACCTATTATAGTATCAACAGTTCTCATAAAGGGTCTTCCTAAGATAATAGGTAAAGGTGATGGCATAGGAGATTCTTCCACATCCAATACAATGAAATTAGCAGGTAAAATGAATGTACCTACCTTTACCAAAACATCCTCAAGTATACCTCTTGGTCTTTTAATGCTTCTGTCTGCCAATTGTAAGGTGATCGAGGTTGGTTGAAGCTCCCCCAAACCCAGCTTTTCATATACAGTGTAAGGCAACAAATTAACCCCTGCTCCCAGATCCAGCAATGCATGCTCAAAAAGATGGTCTCCTATCATGCAAGGAATGGTAAAACTACCCTGATCTGTTACCTTTGGTGGTAATTTTCTTAACAAAACTGCACTTACCTCCTCTATTAAGGCCACTGTCTCATGCTCCTGAAACTTCCTTTTATTAGTACAACAATCCTTTAAAAATTTAGCATATGAAGGAATTTGTTTAATTGTATCTAAAAAAGGAATGTTAATCTCCACTTTCCTCAAGGTTTCAAAAAATATCAATGAGTTGTTTTTCTTTCATTGGCTTTACTAACCTTTGAGGGAAGGGCAGTGCATTTACCTTCTCCATTTTACTTACCTTGGAAGTTGAGGCTTCATCTGGGGATGCTTGAGGTGTCTCTTCAGTTCCTATGACCTTGCCATTTATGAGAATTGTGTTAAGTGCTAAAATATTCATATTTTTAGCCTTTAACTTACATGTTTTAATCCTTTAGTTTTAGTTAATTAGGCCATTTTAGTTCTTTTAGGTGTTTTCTTTGATTTAGTAGGTCATTGGAAGAAAAGAAGCAATCCTAGAAGTTTTGAACTTAAAAACTAAAAAGAGCAATTTCGGATTTTGGAAGGCTTTGGTAGAGCGATTGATCACAGGGGATCTGCGATCGAGCACACTACAGGCGAGGATGGCACATTACAAGGCAACCACGATCGAGCGCAAGTACAAGGAGGATCGATCGCAAACCTGTGATCGATCGCACATGGGCTGCGATCAAGCGCACGCGTGCGCGATGGCCAAGACACCCGCCAGCCTTAATAAGGAAAGAGCAGTTTCTAGGGTTTTGTAGCTTAGTGCGAACTAGGACTCAATCTCTACGATTTTTATGGGTTCTAGAGTATTCCAAAAGGCCTATAAATAGACTTTTAAGCCTCTAGAATAGACACACTTTGCATGGAGAAGAATTGGAGCTCTTCAAGTTCAAGTTTTGGGATTATTCTTTTCCTTTCTTTTCTTTTATTTTATGAAGATGTTTAACATCAACTCTATGTGTAACCAATTTATTTAGTAGGGCTAGATTGAAGCCCTAGTTATGTTTAGTTGATATTTAATATTGGCGCCCTTGTGATGATCATGTTGTGATATCTAAATTGATTAATGCCTGTTTTCATGAATTCCTCATATGTGTGTGCCTGATCAACATGTGATGTGGTATGGACTAGTTAGTTAAATCCATTTGGATGACTGAGTCATGGGTTTAACATAAGTAACTAAAGATATCCACACCGAATTCTTGGGTTAATCAACATAGGGAACCGAGAGTAGACACCCATGACCTAGGGCTTATGTGTTTGTCGATTTCCACAGTTTTATGCTTTCTTAAAGAACAAATTAGTAAACACCCATGCTAAATCCTTTAAGAAAGAAAAGAATTAGAGTAGACACCCATACCTAATTCGTTGCTTAGGGAAATCAATAGCTCAAGGAGTAGACACCAATGCCCTTAGGTTGACAAACATTAGATATTCATAACATGATCAAAACATTGGCATATTGATATATTAGCTAAATATAATTAGTGGTGGATATCAAAGCCCTACCTTTTTATCATTATCAAGTTAAAACCAATCTTTGTTTATTTTACTTTTGGAATTGATTTTAAGCAAAATTTAGCAATCCTCGTGGGAATGACCCTATATTTGCACACTATGCTACTGTGTTGACCTTGTGCACTTGCGGGTAAAACATCCAATTATTTGCCTATTAATTTAGGTAAGTAATTGTGAACAACAAACTGTTACTGCTTTCAGTTGGTGGTGACCCCCTGGATTGGGTATTGTTTGGGATGGAAATTCACCCTGCTTTCTTTCTCTCAGCTCTTTTGCCATTTGCCCCATTTGTACTTCCAGTCTTTGGATAGCTTGCTTGGTCCTTTGAATGGACTGCTTGGCATTGGTTTGTTGTTGTGCAATCACAAATTGATGTAGAATACTCTCCAGGTCATTCTTCTTCGGCTCTTGAACTGGTAAGACTGCTTGTTGGGGACTCCTCTACTGTCCTTGAGGGTTTAGTGAATTCCGATTGTTACTCCATGAGAAATTGGGGTGGTTGCGCCACCCTAGATTGTAGGTGTAGGAGTATGGATTGTTCTTGAGGGGGTAATTGTTTTATCCCACATAATTCGCCTCTTCTTGATCTGCAAATGGAGATAAAGGACACGTCTCAGTGGTGTGATCAAAATGAGAACATATAGTACATACCTGGATTGGTGTCTCTTGTTGAATACGTGAGATATTCTGAGCAAGTCATGGGTTTGGCAATCATATCCAGTTTTCTTTCCACAGCAGCCATCTGATTTGGAGATCCACCATTGAGGTTCACTTCATACATGCCTTTACTTTTTACTCCTTGCCTACCTTTAGAGAGGAATTGTTGGAATACTCACTTAGTGTTTCGAAGAGCTCCATGGCTTCCTTACTGCTCTTTTCCATAAGTGCTCCTCCACAAGCTGAATCATCCATCCCTTTGTTAGTATCATCTAACCCTTCATAAAAAATTTGTACCTGATCATCTTGAAGGATGTGATGTGGGCACTTCAGAAGTAATGCATTGAAGTGGTCCCATGCCTCGAAGAAAAGATCTCCATCTCTTTGTTGGAACATTTGGAGTTCCCTTTTAAGTTGAATTGTCTTTTGAGCTGGGAAAAACTTCTTCAGGAACTTGGTGGCTAATTCCTCCCAGGTATGGATAGAATCTGCAGGCAAAGAATTATACCACAACTTAGCATTATCTTTCAAAGAAAAAGGAAAAAAGACTAATCTGAGTCTCTTCGGAGTTAGGCCTTGGATGTGCTGCAACTTGCATAGATGAAAGAGCTCCTTAAGATGCAAGTTAGGATCCTCAATAGCTGTGCTTCTGAAGTGAGTCAATGCATTGAGTATCTGAGGAGAGATATAATAATTGCCTTCCACCTCCGGTTGATATGCTATGCATTATGGCTGATTGAGGTTCGTTGGGATGAAAGCTTGTTTCATCGGTCTTCGCACAGGGGGTGGATTTGCCTCTAGTGGTCTTGGCACTATTGGTGGGTTCTCTTGCAAATCTTCCATTGTTTCCTTAACTTCTTCCCTTCTTCTTTGTCTCTAGGTCTTTGTCGAATTGTCCACTCAATTTCGGGATTGAGTGAGATTGACAACCTTGCATAAGAAGAATTTTCCCTAGTGGTCACAGCAGCTTCAGTAGTACTGTGCGAAAGTCCTCTGGAATTGTGCTCAATTGCAGGTTAGTGAGTGCCCTCGATTGCACTCGGCTGCCGCTCAATCATAATAACAGAATGCTGATGCCGCAAAACTAAAACAAAACAGGAAACAAAAAAATTAAAAAAAATTAAAAATATTTTTGATTTTTGGTAAAAACGAAATTAAAAATTAAAAATTAAAATAACACAACTAAAGGAAAATAATTCTAAACAAAATTTGCCACAATCCCCGGCAACGGCGCCAAAAACTTGTTGTGCAAATATTTACCAAAATTAATATGCAAATAATTGTACGTTTTACCCGCAAGTGCATAAGGTCAACATAGTAGTATATGATGTAAGTACGGGATCATTCCCACGAAAATTGCTAAATTTTGCTTAAAATAAATTCCAAAAGTAAAACAAAACAAAGGTTAATTTTGAGTTGATAATAATAAGAAGGTAGGGCTTTGATATCCACCACTAATTATATTTAGATAATATAACAATATGCCAATGTTTTGATCATGTTATGTATATCTAATGTTTGTCAACCTAAGGGCATTGGTGTATACTCCTTCAGCTATAGATTTTCCTAAGCAACGTGTTAGGCATGGGTGTATACTCTAACTCTTATCTTTCTTCAAGGATTTAGCATGGGTGTATACTAAGTTGTTCTTTAAGAAAGCATGATTCTGTGGAAATCGACAAACACATGAGGCCTAGGGCATGGGTGTATACTCCTGGATCCCCATGTTGATTAACCCAAGAATCCGGTGTGAATTTCTTTTGTTACTTTTATTAAACCCAGGACTTGGTCATCCAAATTTGTTTAACTAACTAGTCCATTCCACATGCATATGTTGATCAGGCACACACATATGAGGAATTCATGAAAGCAGGCATTAATCAAGTTAAATATCACAACATGATCATATCAGAGGTGCCAATATTGAATATTAACTAAAAATAACTAGTGCTTCAATCTAGCCCTACTAAATAAATTAGTTACACATAAGTTTGATGTTAAACATCTTCATAAAATAAAAAGAAAGGAAAAAAATAAACCCGAAACTTGAACTTGAAGAGCACCAATTCTTCTCCTTGGAAATTATGTCTACTCTAGAGGTTTAAGGCTCTATTTATAAGCCTTAGGAGTACTCTAGAAACTCTAAAAATCATAGGGTTTGAGCCCTAGTTCGAACAAAATTACAAAACCCTAGAAATTACATTTTCCATATCAAGGCTGGCAGCTCACTTGCTCATCACGCACTGGTGCGCTCGATCGCAACCCGTGTGCAATCGATCGTAGGACTGCGATCGATCCTCTTGTGCTAGGCGCTCGATCACAGGTGCCTTGCACCTTGTGGTTTGCGCCTGTAGTGCGCTCAATTGCAGCTCCCCTACAATCGATCGCACTACCAGAGCCTCCAATACTCTTCAAAATCGCTCTTTAAGTCCGAAACTTCTGAGATTGCTTTCTTTTCTTCCAAAGACCTTCAAAAACAAAGAGAACACATAAAAGAACTAAAATGGCATAAATTAACCAAGACTAAAGGATTAACACATGTAAGTTAAGGGCTAAAATATGAATATTTTGGCACTTAATAGTGGGTATTTGGCACAACAATTTTTTGCGCCATTGCCAGGGATTGTGTTAAATTATGTCTAGAAATTTTTTTCCTTTAGTTTAATTTATTTTCTTTTATTTATTTTTAATTTTGCTTTCTTTTCTATGTTTTGTTTATTTTTGTTTTATTTTGTTTGTTTTATGTTTCTATCTATTTTTGTTTAATTTTTATGTTCTGTTTTTCGTTTCTACGAAGTCTACAAATCTGATTTAATTTTCAGTCGTGCGATCGAGCGCAGTCTCACTGCGATCGAGTGCACTGCTGCTTGTGAGCCCTATATGCTTATGTTTTGCGATGGTACACTCAAGTGCCCATTCCAGGGAGATCGAACGCAATTGTGAGATCTAGCGCAAGTGCACTGCGATCGAGCGCCCAGCCAGATAGCAGTACTAAAGCTACTGATTTCAATTTTGCTTTTGTTTTTCATTTTTATTTTTTTTTATTTTTTATTTTTTTTTCTTTTATTTTGCCTTTTGGTTTATGTTTCTGTTTTTAAAGTCTGATAGTTTTTATTATTTAATTTTGTGGTTTTAATTTTTCTCTTTTTTTTCCACAACTTTTAGCTACCATGCAGCAGTGCGATTGAGCGCACCTCCATCTAGCAGTACTGAAGCTGTTGTATAGTCTAGTTGAAGGTGTTAAACTTAGCGTTCATGGGAGGCACCCCATAGTTTATCCTGTTATTTTTCTATTTGTTTTTCAATTTATTTATGTTCTTCATATTAAATGCAATTTTTTCTTAAATTCCAACTCAATATTAGTAAAATTCTTATATTGTCTTAGAAATTATTTTACTATTATTGAACTCAAATCATTCTTATTTTCTATGATTATAAGAATGATGGTTATACAATGGTTCTTAATCGACATGCAATCAATAGGGTTAGATAGACCATACCTAGGAAGGACGGATCATACTACACCCTAGTTTAGTGTGTAGACAATTCGTGCCAACCGAAGATGGGTTATGCTATTCATTGATTGTATGAAATTATTTTTCAATAATGTGTTTTCATGTTTTAATTATAATATGCATAGAATGAATTGCTAGAATTAAATATGGTTAACCATTGATGTGCGGATCGTGGTGAAGTCAATACCCTACTCTCTCTCTCATATATTTACTCTCTTTATTTTCATGCACTTTGAATTTACACAAACAATCATTCTCTTTTGAATTAAGTTAATTTTAATCTTTCAAATTTTAATAATTAAACCCCTACAGTCTTTGAGGTTCGACACCCTCAATATAGCCCTATCCTACGGGATTCGTCCTATTGCGAGTGGAAATTTTATAATTGATAATTTTTTGTCATAAAAATACCACAATCACATATATTCTGTGGAAATCGACAAACACATGAGGCCTAGGGCATAGATGTATACTCTCGGATCCCTATGTTCATTAACCCAAGAACCTAGTGTGGATTACTGATTGTGGTATTTTTGTGACCAAAAATATCAATTATAAAAATAACCACTCGCAATAGAACGAATCTTTGTAGGATACGGCTATAGAGAGGGTGTCGAACCTCAAGGACTGCAGGGGTTTTGTTATCAAATTTAAAAGATCAAAATTAACTTAATTAAAAAGAGAATTTATTTGATTTTCTTTAAAAGTAAAATGCATAAAAATAAAAGAGATTTAAAATAAGAGAGAGAGTGTAGGGTATTGACTTCACCTCTATCCGCACAACAATGGCTAATCATAATTAATCCCAGAAATTCATACTATACATGTTACAAATAAACAATAAACTACCTTATTAAAGAATAAGCATAATCTATCTTCAGTTGGCATGAATTGTCCACCGAACCACTAAGATGCGGTATGACCCGTCTTCCCTAGGTATAAATTATCAAATTCTTTAACAGGATACATACAATCAATGAATAAGTATAACCCATCTTCGGTTGGCACGGACTGTCTACCTAAATTACACTAAACTAGGGTGTAGTACAATCCACCTTCCCTAGGCATGGCCTATCAAATCCTATTGATCATATATCAATTAAACCCATTGTATAACCATCATTCTCATAATCACAGAAAACAAGAATGATTTTAGATCAACAAAAGTAAAATAATTTCTAAGACAAGAGAAGAATTTCACAATTATTGATTTTGGAATTTAAGAACAATTGCATTTAATAATTAAGAACAAAATCAAAAAGTAGCAATTCTCATAGTTATACAATCAACAAGCATAAATTGAAAATCTAAAAATTAAATACAATCAAACCATTGTGCTTGGATAGGGTTACATCAACACCCCACGAAGGGGCTGAGCCGCTCATGATCTTCTAAGCTTCAAAGACAATTTACTGAATTTTTACTCTAGAAAGCAGTATGTCTTTTTTCTCAATGCTTAGAGGCATATTTATAGGGTTTAGGAGAGTCCTAGAAGCCCTAGTAATCCTAGAAATTTCAGAGATTTAAGTCCAAGTCCAATTAGGATAAAGAAAACCTAAGTCCAAATCGGAATAGGATTCGTCCAGAATTGCGTTCCTATCTTGTGAGGCGATTTTGGCATTGCGGCGCTCCAAATTACGAAATTGGTTTTCACAAGGATTTGTAGTAATTTGAGTTAGCTTTCCAATGCCGCTTGAATCACCTCAATCTAATATTTGATCTGAAAGTTATGGCCAAAATACCAAGACGTATGCAGAATCCAAATTTGAATCCAATACGATTTTGACTCCAATTTGAGAAATTCCGAATTAATCCTCTTCTTTATTTGATTAAACTTAATCATGATTGGTTAAGTTTAATCATATCTTCTAGGTCTGCTCAAAGTATGCTTTTAAGCCCAAAATCAATGGAATTAATTACATATCTATTTATAACCTGAAAACAATAAAAACAAAACAAAATCAAGCAAATAACAACGCTAAGCAATTAACATATGCAAATTAAGGGGCTTGAATGTGCAACATTCGGCACTTATCAATTACTTTTGTCACTTATGTTAAACCCAGGACTTGGTCATCGAAATTGATTTAACTAACTAATCCATACCACATGTACATGTTGATCAGGCACACACATATGAGGAATTCATGAAAACCGGAATTAATCAATTTAGATGTCATAACAAGATCATCACAAAGGCGCCAATATTGAATATCAACTAAACATAACTAGGGCTTCAATCTAGCCCTACTAAATAAATTAGTTACACATGAAGTTGATGTTAAACATCTTCATAAAATAAAAGAAGAAAAAGGAAAAGAATAAACCCGAAACTTGAACTTGAAGAGCTCCAATTCTTCTCCTTCAAAAGTATATCTATTCTAGAGGCTTAAGGGTCTATTTATAGGCCTTTAGGAATACTCTAGAACCCCTAAAAGTCATAGGGTTTGAGCCCTAGTTTGAACTAAGCTACAAAATCCTAAAAGTGCTCTTTCCATAATAGGGTTGGCTGCTGTCTTGACCATCATGCACGGGTGCGCTCGATCGCAGCCCGTGTGCAGTTGATCGCAGGTTTGCAGTTGATCCTCCTTGTGCCTGCGCTCAATTGTGCCTGCCTTGCAATGTGCCATCCTCGCCTGTTGTGCGCTCAATCGCAGCTCCCCTGCGGTCAATCGCTCTACCAGAGCCTTCCAAAATCTAAAATAGCTCATTTTTAGTCCAAAACTTTTGAGTTTGCTTCTTTTTCTTCCAATGACCCACAAAATCAAAGAAAACACATCAAAGAGCTAAAATGACATAATTAACTAAAACTAAATGATTAAAACATGTAAGTTAAGGGCTAAAAATATGAATATTTTAACATTTAACACACCCCCAAACTTACATATTTCTAGTCCCTTAGCAATACAAAATTAAAAACACAAATGAAAAACAGAGAACAAAAGATAAATCTATCTTTCGTGGAATGTACTATTACATTTAGCATATGCAACAAGCCTTTTAAACCTCTAGGAATTCCCTAGAGGACGAGTGAAGTCTCGTGAGGGTTTTCCAGAAATGTTACCCACAAACATCATGCAAAGTTCATGTTATTCCAAAAATTAAAGCATCACTTCAAGATCATGATTTTCATTCATTAGCAAGCTTAAAAAGATGAACTCCATCTTCACAATGAATTGGAATCTCAAAGTGCAATTACTTACAAAGGACATGCTAAATCATCACAAGTTTGAAAATTGTGTACAGTGAATTAGCACAAAATTATGGGGCTTCCAAATCTTTCCAATGTGTAATGTCTCCATATCTCAAAATTTACTGAAATCCTTATTAGAATGAACAACCATGGCATATTTCTTTTTGTTATTTTGTTCTTTTTTTTTTTTCTTTGATTAGGTTGTGCAATGTTTGGTTCCCTTAAGCTTTTTAATTGACCCATGTAGCGAGTGTTAAGTCAATGACTCCCAAACCAGATGGTTTTAGGGCATTAGGTATAGAGAAACCCCTAAGGACCTACTAATTGGAGTCAAAGAGGCTACAAAACCAAACTAATCATGACATTGATCAAATCTAAATTTTTAACCTTTTGACGTGAACACTCAATGCTTTGAGGCAAGAGGTCCAGTTACTCAGTGAAAAGCTTATCAATGATCATTTATTTCATTTTTTTTTTCTCTTATCATATATATGCCAAAGTGTCTATCTATTAAGTCATCAAATTTCATCCAAGATACAGAAACACACAAATTATAGGCTAATGTGCTTGTGTGATTAGATCAAACATATGGTTTTTTTAACTGTCCTAAACAAGTAACCAAACTAACAGATTCACTCATCAGACCATGTGTTCAAAATTTTAAGCTTACTGATGAATTCAAGCCACAATTCTTTTAGATTAACTAAAATGTTTAGGGTAAACATGAACATGCATAAGTTTTTTATTTTTTATTTTTTTTTTCAAATAAACAAACAAACACACAAAACAAATAACAAGATATTGGGACAAAGTGTGTGTGAACAACATGTGTGCCCATACCCGCAAACTTAAATGACACATTGTCCCCAATGTGTCTAAATTAAGGAAAGAGTGTACCCGAGAGATGGACGACATAGTCTTGGAAAGCATGGCTCATAGCACACCCCCAAACTGGAGTCGAAGCACACTTGTCCCTGCAAAATAAGAAAACACAAAAATAAGTAAAAGGGAACAAAACTAAAGATAAATAAAAAGATTAATTTAAAACACACTTAAACAGAATGAAAGGATAAACTATGGGGTGCCTCCCATGAGTGCTAAGTTTAACGTCTTTAGCCAAACGGTGGTCCCTACTCAATGCTGTCCAGAAGTAGATGCTTCAGATGGTGGTGGCAAAGGGCTAAGTATGGACCGCATCAATTCATATTTTCAGCCCTTATCTTACATGTTTTAATCCTTTGGTTGTAGTTAATTAGGCCATTTTAATTCTTTTTTGTGTTTTTGATGTTTTTACAGGCTTTTGGAAGAAAGTGAAGTAAAACTGGGTGATTTAGGCTCAAAAAGAGAAGATGGAAAAATTGGAGCTCCTTGGTACTGCGATCAATTGCAGGGTACCTGCGATCGAGCGCAATACCAGAGAAGATGCTGCACGAGCCAGGCCAGAAGTGATCGAGCGTAGGGCAAAAGAAGGATTGATTGCAGACCTGCGATTGAGCGCACGCGGGTTGTGATTGAGCGCACCCATGCGTAGGAGGCATTCCAAGTGGCGGCTATGATGTCCCTATTTCTATATTAGGGTTTTTCAAACTCCAAATTGTAATAGGATTGAAACCCTATGAAAACCCTAGGGTTTACTACTTTTCCAAGGACTTCTAAAGCCTATAAATAGACTCCTAAGCCTTTAGACTAGGTAGGCTTGGAGAAGGGAGAAGAATAGGAGCTCTCAAGTCAAGTCTTGGGTTTATTCTTTCCTTTCTGTTCTTTTCTTTTATGAAGATGTTTAACATCAACTCTATGTGTAGCTCATTTACTTAGTAGGGCTAGATTGAAGCCCTTGTTATGTTAAATTAATATTTAAATATTGGCGCCTTGTGATGATCATGTTGTGCTATTTAACTTGATTAATACCTGCTTGCATGGATTCCTCATATGTGTATGCCTGATCAACATGTGCATGTGGTATGGACTTGTTAGTTAGATCAATTTGGATGACCAAGTCCTGGGTTTAACTTAACTAACAAAAGAATCCACACCGCAATTCTTGGGTTAATCAACATGGGGAACTAGGAGTATACACCCATGCCCTAGGCCCTGTGTGTTTGTCGATTTCCATAGAACATATTCTTTTCTAAAGAACAACTTAGTATACACCATGCTAAATCCTTTAGGGAAGAAAAGAGTTAAAGTATACACCTATGCCTAACTCGTTGCTTAGGGAAATCAATAGCTTAAGGAGTATACACCCATGCCCTTAGGTTGGCAAACATTAAATATGCATAACTTGATCAAAGCATTGGCATATTGATATACTAGTTTAATATAATTAGTGGTGGATATCAAAGCCCTACCCTTTGTTATCATCATATCAACAATCAATTTTTATTTTGCTTTTGCTTAAGGAATCTATTTTTAAACATAAATTCAGCAATCCTCGTGGGAATGATCCTGTACTTGCACCTTATACTACCGTGTTGACCTTGTGCACTTACAGGTAAAATGTACAATTATTTACCTATTAATTTAGGTAGATTTTTCCACAACAGGCAGCGAGTTGTTGATCCATCAACTCTTTATCTTCCCGAGCTTCCCTTCTTTGATCAGCCAACTCTCTCCGAAGGCCTGCCATTTCTTCACTAAGGGAGCGAGACTGTGCGGCACGAAAAATCATTGGGGCCTCCTCCTCAGTTGCCTCTGGCCTAACTGCAGGAGCATCTTCGACCATCGGCTCGGCCTTACTCTCTTCTCCAACAGCTGCTGGCGCTGGAGGTACCCAAGGCATGTGGGAGCAGCTCTTGTTCATTGGCGAATGCCAAATATGGGAGTAGTAGTGACTGGCTCATCAGCTGCGATGCCTTTGATGCCTTTCTTCTGTAGGATGTATGTGATTAAGTATGGGAAAGGCAACCCCCATGAGTGTGTGGACTCCATTCCTCCAATGTGCCCTCCATTCCAAAATTTATGAATTTGGTTCCAAATGATGTCGGGAATGGAGTACCAGGCATCTTTGTGGAAGGCGTAGAGGGTTTGGAGAAATTGATAGCGCCTCTGAGTCTTGTGTCCCAAGGGGAAGGCATTGCGGTGCAATATTAAGTCCACAAACCAAAGCCGTTGAGGTAGCTTGGATCGGCTGCCAGCATTATGATGGGCATTAGCATATTGCCCTTGGCACATGTCCTGAATGATTTCTGTCACATAGAATCGGGGTGGTTGCTCGGCAAGTTGTGCGCTTCTAGAGGGTGCTCATCATTGCATTGAAGAGCAACAGCAATGTCAGCCCATGTCACGTCAATAGCTTGGCCTTGCACCTTGGAAGAGAGGACATCTGGCCTGTCAAATCATGGGACAGGCGGGCATAGAACTCCATCACCAGTTTCTGGTAGGCAATGGAGGTGACCGGCTTGAAAAGCTTCTTGAGCCCCTATCGCTAGAACTTGGCGACCACCCATTGAGTTGCCTCAAGATTTTGGAAGTCTTCGCGAATGGCGAATGTGGTCTCAAATAGCAGCTCCCGCTTTTCAAAAGTGGGCTGGGAAGAAATAGCTTGGGCCTCGGACCCCCGGGACGATGAAGCGCGAGTTCTTGGCATTATAAGCTGAGTGTGGACTTTTGTCGAACACCTGGTGTGCACTAGAGATGGCCAAAATTGCAAAACAAAGCTACACCTCTCAAAACCCCCTGCAAAAACACCAAAATCCAACAATAGAAAGGTAATATGGGTGGATGAACACCCACAATTGCAGAAAATACAAAAAAAAGATGGAGAATGGGTCAAAGGGGATGTGGGGATTTGAAGGTTGATGGTGCAATGCTGGTGGTGGCCGCAGGTGGTATTGGGCGCGTGCAGGTACAATGGCAGTGCGGTGGATAGTGTTTAAGGCTGGTGGATATGGGGAGAGGTGGTGGTGTGTCGGGGGAGTTGTGTGCCGGTACGTTTGGTGCAAGTGGAAGTTGTACGGCGCAATGAGAGTGTGAGGGAGAATAGGGGAGAAAATGACCTAAAATAGGTCACATGGTGTGTTGTCTGAGTGCGTTCGATCGCACACATGGTGCGCTCGATCGCATTCGGCCAAGGGTGTGCTTGTGTGGATGATGTGCGCTCGTACGTGATAAGTGCCAAATATTGCATATTTGGACCCCTTTATTTACATTAGTTAATCCTTTAGCTGTGTCGTTATTTAATATTTTGTGTTAGTTTTGTGTTTTTAGTATTTTGTAGGTCATTAAAGAAAAACTACAGCTTTAAAGGGAAAAATGCGAAGTTTGGAAGAAAGCATACTTTGAGAAGACCTAGATGATGTGGTTAAGTCTAACCAAATCCAAGAAAAGGTTAAATCAGATTAAAGTTCAGATTGGATAAGATTTCGGATCGGATTCAAATTCAGATTCTGTATATGTCTTAGTATTTTGACCATAACTCTCCGCTCAAATATCGGATTGAAGGGATTCAAACGGCATTAGAAAGCTAGCTCAAAATAATACAATTTGTTGTGAAATAGAATTTTCGTAATTCGGACGGTTTCTATGTCAAAATCGCCCCGCAATTAAGAGACACAAATTTGGACGAATCCTAGTCCGATTTCAGACTTCTATTTTAACTGAGAGACAGACTTCCGAATTATATAGGTTTACTTGGGCTTCTAGGACTTCCCTAAGCTTATAAATAGACTTCTTTGCATTCAAGAAAATAGACACAATCCCAGAAAGCAAAATTCTTTTGTTTAGTTTTTCTTTAGGTTTAGGTTTAGGTTTAGATTTTATTTTTATGTGGAGCTAAATTCCCAACTAAGGTTGGGGATGAAGCCTCACCGATAAAGTATGTTGTTATGATTTGGTGAGTGTGAATTCCCAAACCTTAGTACCTTTATCCTTAGATTTACTTATTTTATTTAGTTTATGTTTATCCTTTAATTTTCAAAACTCAAAAAAATCAAAACCCTTTTGGAACTAGATTAGAATTTAATTAGTTTAGATATAAATTGCTCTTTCAAAAATACAATTCTCTGTGGGATCGACCTCGCACTTGCAATCCATTAAACTACAATTGATTCGTGCACTTGCGAGTTAAATAAATTTGCACAACAAGTTTTTGGCGCCGTTGCCGGGGAATTGTTCAATTTTTGAAACCAATTTATTTCTAAATTAGTTTTATTCTTCTACTAGTTATAATTAGGATTTTATTTTTCTGCAATTAGTTTTGTTTTATTCGTGTTACTAAAAATAAAAAAATAAAAAAATAAAAAAGATTTTTCTTGTTGTTTTTTTGTTTTGTTTGGCTTGTTTTACAATTCTGCCGCACCACCTTCCCCAATCAGCGCGATTGAGCGCACTCATAGCAAAGGCAGCAGTTCTGTAGATCTTTGCCAAAAATTTATTTTTTGGTCATTTTTGTGAGTTTTAAATTTTAGTTTTCATTTTTTTTTATTGTGTTAGCTGTTCTTTTAGTTTATTTTATTTTTTAAAAAAAAAAAAAAAAAAAAAATTGGTTAATGTTTTATGTGGGATATCTGCATGCTAAAAAGTGAGGAGAAACATGAATTTTCATTTTAATGATTTTAGTGCCTCTCCTAGTTGTAGGACATTAGCTCCTACCAACTACCCTCAAAATATTTACCCACCTAAACCATGTTCATTTTGTTTCAATCCTTATCATGAGGAGAACAATTGTCCAGATCTGCGAGCTGAGCTCAACGACTTATGGGACAAATTAGACCAAATCAGAGCAGCTAGATCTAACTTTTCATATGAACAAATGAACACTGGTTTCTCCAGCCCGGGGTTTGATTCAAATTTCAATTGTTATAACTCGGACTGGAGCAACCAATTTGATTTCTCAGGATCAGCTCAGGCTACAGGAAATTATGCTCACCAATTTGATGAATTGCACCATTCAGAATATCCGCAATTCGATTATCAAGCTCAACCTCCTGTTTATCAGTCTGTCACTCAAGTGTCACAGCCTGCACCACAGTCATCACTAGAAGACATAATGAAAGCATTCATGCAATCAATGGATAAGAACATACAAGATATGAAGAATGCTACCATGAGCAATTCCCAAGCTGTACAGGAGCTGAGGAATTCCAACATGGTTAATGGCAGAGACATACAAGAACTTAAGCAGGCCATGTCCAAGATAGAAGGACAGATTGGTCATCTAGTTGCCGACTTCAATAGAATAGAGGAAGAAGAGCTTCAAAGTCAGCTGATGGCTGAAAGGTATTACATGATTGATGAGGATGATTCCGAAAATTCTTATCATAAGCATGCCCAAGTCACCATCACACTAGAGAGTGGGAAAATTGTGGATAACAAAGAGGAGGAAAAGAAAGAGGAGCAAGTTGAGCACCCTGAGCAAGTTGAGCACCCTGAGAATAATGAGCCCCCAATGGATCCTAATCTGCCCAGTGACATGGAAGTGAGTACTGAAGCTCCTGCCTACATCACTGTCCCCCTTGAGGCACATCAGGAGCCATCTTATGTCAAGATATTCAAGGACTTGTGCACACAAGCACACAAATCTAGGAACCACTTTCCTAAGAAGATCCGTCGAAGCAAGGAAGTCTACATAAGATGGCGAAACATCCTTCCAGAGGGCTATGAAGTTTGGAAGAAGAAAGGGTGGAAAGGATTGGTTGGACATCCACATGATAGGGGAAAGCGCTGTAAAGTTTTCTCCTCCAGTTTATTTTCTGCACTTCACTCCACAAATTCTTTCTTTCCTTTTTCATTATATTGCATTTCTATTTATTTGTTTTGTTTCTAAGAGCAATTGATCTTTTGATGTTTTGTTTCTGTGAAAAAAAATATTGCTGTTAGTTTTTGTTGACAGGTGTCTTGGTGTTTAAGTTTGGGGGACGCCCTAGCCTTTTTCACACCTTGAGACTTCCTTACTTCCGATAATGTATTTCTATTCTACACATTGAGGGCAATGTGTAATTCAAGTTTGGGGGTATGGAAAAACACTTTGTCACTTTGTCTATTTATTTTTGTTTTTATTTGTTTATTTTTATTTGTCATTTTGTGTTAAAAAATTTGAAAAAAAAAAAAAAAAAAAATTGTGCTATGTTGTTGTCAAGTTTGAGTTAAACTATAATTGTGATTTGCATTTCATTAGCTTGCTTAAAAGGTTGAACATCATCATTATGTCATTAGAAGTCTGAGTCCTTTGACTTATTTTTGGGTAAAAGAGATTTCACTTGTTTTGAAATAAATTTTTATGAGCACATTAGCATGTTTTCTGTGAGGTATGATGTTTGAGCTTAAGCTTGTTCTCTTTGAGATTTGTTGGATGACCTATTGATGAATAACCATTGGCTTGCAAGATATAAAAAAATTAAAAAGTAAATAAATAAATAAAAAGAGAAGGAAAAAGAAAAGAAAGATCATGTTGAGTTTTTCGCTGAGTAACCGGACCTCTTGCCTCATTAAGCATTGAGTGTTCGCGTCAAAAGGTGTGAAATTCAATATTGATTTAAGATATGGCTAGTCTGGCTTCGTAGCCTTTTTGACTTAAGTTACTAAGCCCTTAGAGATGTTTTACATCTAGTGCCCTAAAGCCACCTGGCTTGGGAGTCATTGGCCTAACACTTGTTACATGGGTCAATTAGAAAGCTTAAGGGAGTTAGACACTACAAAGTCTGTTAAAAAAAAAAAAAAATTGCATATCTTGCCTTGGTTGTTTCATTTGTTAGGGATTCTTTCAAATTTTATGGAACTTGTCTTGAGTTTAAGCAGAAAGCTTCATGATTGTATGCTAATTACACTTTACACTTTTTAGAACATATGAGGCCTCAATTGTCCATTTATGAGTAATTTGATTTTGGATTTCCTTTTGACTATTATGATGGTGTTTGTCTTTTTAAGTTTGCTCATGAATAAGAACCATGGTTCATGTGAAACTTCTTTCTTGTTAACAACATAGTGCACAATGTTTGTGGGTATCATTCCTGTTAAGCCCTCACGAGACTTCACTCGTCCACTAGGGATGCCTAGGGGTTTAAAAGGCTTGTTGCATATGCTAAATGCAATCGTCTCTCCCACGAAAGAGGATTTATGTTTCTTGCTTTCATTTTATTTTTTGTTTTGTTTTGCTAAGGGACTAACAAAATGTAAGTTTGGGGGTGTTTGATAAGTGCCAAATATTGCATATTTGGACCCCTTTATTTACATTAGTTAATCCTTTAGCTGTGTCGTTATTTAATATTTTGTGTTAGTTTTGTGTTTTTAGTATTTTGTAGGTCATTAAAGAAAAACTACAGCTTTAAAGGGAAAAATGCGAAGTTTGGAAGAAAGCATACTTTGAGAAGACCTAGATGATGTGGTTAAGTCTAACCAAATCCAAGAAAAGGTTAAATCAGATTAAAGTTCAGATTGGATAAGATTTCGGATCGGATTCAAATTCAGATTCTGCATATGTCTTAGTATTTTGACCATAACTCTCCGCTCAAATATCCGATTGAAGGGATTCAAACGGCATTAGAAAGCTAGCTCAAAATACTACAATTTGTTGTGAAATAGAATTTTCGTAATTCGGACGGTTTCTATGTCAAAATCGCCCCGCAATTAAGAGACACAAATTTGGACGAATCCTAGTCCGATTTCAGACTTCTATTTTAACTGAGAGACAGACTTCCGAATTATATAGGTTTACTTGGGCTTCTAGGACTTCCCTAAGCTTATAAATAGACTTCTTTGCATTCAAGAAAATAGACACAATCCCAGAAAGCAAAATTCTTTTGTTTAGTTTTTCTTTAGGTTTAGGTTTAGGTTTAGATTTTATTTTTATGTGGAGCTAAATTCCCAACTAAGGTTGGGGATGAAGCCTCACCGATAAAGTATGTTGTTATGATTTGGTGAGTGTGAATTCCCAAACCTTAGTACCTTTATCCTTAGATTTACTTATTTTATTTAGTTTATGTTTATCCTTTAATTTTCAAAACTCAAAAAAATCAAAACCCTTTTGGAACTAGATTAGAATTTAATTAGTTTAGATATAAATTGCTCTTTCAAAAATACAATTCTCTGTGGGATCGACCTCGCACTTGCAATCCATTAAACTACAATTGATTCGTGCACTTGCGAGTTAAATAAATTTGCACAACAGTACGCACCCAAGGTGCGTTCGGTCGCACTAACAGAATGTTTAAAGCCAAAATTCGATTATTGCCCTCGATCGCATACTTGTTGCGATCGATCGTAGTAACAGAATGTTACATTTTTTTTTTTTGAACACATAATGTGCAACAATGTTTTGAAATAAAAAGGAGATGCAAAAGATAAGTGAGAACACATGTAAAGTAAAGAAATTGATATGATAGGAGACAAATATGGAAAAGTGTACCGCCTTCAGTGGCCTCAGTACCACTGTTCTGAGTAGATGCGCTTAAGCTCCTGGACCGCTCAAACACTTCTACTAGTAGCTTCAGTGTGACTAGTGTGGAGAGCTACACTTGAATTCCACATAATGTGGTTCAAGTGCCCTTGGTGGTGCAGGGATAGGACTTCCTTCACAGGTCAACAATTTCGGTCCCACATAGAACTCCTTCTTGATATATGTTCTGTGATGATGGTGCTTAGGTCTTTTCTTGTGGAGTTTGGTGTCCTCATTTGCTCCATATGTCAAGTCATCCCATTCATCCAGTTGCAGCTTTCTTTTGGTACTTGGATATGGTGAACAGGCTTGAAGAGGTTGCTTTGCTCTACTGATGTCCTCAGCAGCATCTACATAGGCTGGCCCAGTGTCCTGACTTGTGAGACTATAGGTGAGCATGGCCTCCAATGGATCTTTCTGTGGGTCCTGCAAAACTGGTTCACTAACACCTTGGATCATATAGGCATCAAAACACTTCAACTCATCATGAGGTAATTTCATTGCATCAAATATTTTGAACTTTATTGTTTCACCATTCACCTTCATACGTACTGTACCCTTTTTTACACCTGTTGTAGTATCAACAGTTCTCATAAAGGGTCTTCCTAAGATGATAGGCAAGGGTGATGACATAGGAGATTCTTCCACATCTAACACATTGAAGTCAGTAGGTAAAATAAATGTACCTACCTTTCCAAACACATCCTCAAGTATACCTCACGGTCTTTTTATGCTTCTATCTGCCAATTGCAAGGTAACAGAGGTTGGTTGAAGCTCCCCCAAACCCAGCTTTTCATAAACTATGTAAGGCAGCAAATTGACCCCTGCTCCCATATCTAGCAATGCATGCTCAAAAAGGTTGTCTCCTATCTTGCAAGGAATAGTAAAACTACCCAAATCTATTAGCTTTGGTGGTAATTTTCTCAACAAAACTGCACTTACCTCTTCAGTTAGGGCCACTCTCTCATGCTCCTGAAACCTCCTTTTGTTAGTGCAACAATCCTTTAAAAATTTAGCATAAGAAAGAATCTGTTTAATTGCATCTAACAAGGGAATATTGATTTCTACTTTCCTCAAAGTCTCAAAGATATCCATGAGTTGCTTATCTTTCTTTAGTTTGACTAACCTTTGAGGGAAGGGTGGTGCATTCACCTTCTCCATTTTGTTTACTGATGTACAAATTTAATTGTACTCGCAAGTGCACGAGTCGTGTGCAATATAGCGTGTGTGCAAGTGCGAGGTCGATCCACAGGGATTTGTGTTGTGTAAACCAATTTCTATTTAAACCAACTCTATTTTAACCTAGTTCCGAATTTTGTGATTTTTGTCGTGCAAAATAAAACATAAACTAAAGAAAATAATGAAATAAAATGGTAAAGAACACTAAGGTTTTAGAATTCACTTCGCCAAATCTTAACTCTATATTCTCGTATTTGTTCCTACAATCGAAAAACTATATTCGATGTTTTACAAATATCAAGTTTAAATCATTCAATGAATCCACCCATTTTTACAAATCACAACAAATATCCGATTCGAAATTAAATCATCCTATGTATCCGTTTGGTTAACGAATCACAACGGATATCCGATTTCAATCGAATGATTTGATGTATCCGAAGGATGAAACACATCAAATATCCAACTCCAACACATAATAGTTCATCACATTCAATTAAAAGATATAAATCAAGCAATTGAATGAAAATCTACAACATCCTTATTCGAAGTCAAAATTGTATAAACAAAATACGAGAATACATGAGTTTGTCAATGACGAAGCTTCATCTTCAACCTTAGTTGAAAGATTTAGCCTCTCATGATAACAAAAATAATCACCAATTGAATTGTCATCATCGAAAGAATAAAACTTACAATGGAAAACAAAGCAAAAGCTTCCCCACGGCAATACGTCGTAATTCAGCTTAAAACGGCTTCCTCCAATTGTGAGGCTTAAATGTCTATTTATATGGCTTAGGAGAGCCCTAGAAGCCCTAGTAATCCTAGGAATTTCGGAGATTTAAGTCCAAGCCCAATTAGGATAAAGAAAACCTAAGCCCAAATCGGAATAGGATTCGCCCAGAATTGCGGTCCTATCTTCCGGCGTGATTTTGGCCTTGCGACGCTCCGAATTGGGAAAATGCTATTTCACTATGAATTGTAGTAGTTTGAGTTATCTTTCCAATGCCGCTTGAATCACGTCAATCAGATATCTGAGATGAAAGTTATGGTCAAAATACCGAGACGTATTCAGAATCCAATTTTGCATCCAATCCGATTTGACTTCAAATTGAGAAATTCCGAATTAATCATTTCCTTTATCTGATTAAACTTTAACCATGATTGGTTAAGCTTAACCATATCCTCTAGGTCTTCCCAATTTGCCCCTTTAAGCTTGGAATTTTTCCAGAAATGCTTTCTTTTCTTCCAAAAGCCTATAAAACAAAGAAAATACAAAAAGGCAGTAAAATGTCCTAATTAACCAAAACCAAAGGATTAAAACATGCAAGTTAAGGGCTGAAAATATAAATATTTTAGCACTTATCATTTACCTTAGAAGTTGATGCTTCCTCTGGAGATGCTTGAGGTGGCTCTTTAGTTCCAATGACTTTGCCGTTCTTGAGCACTGTGACTGCTTTCATCTACTTGTGACTCCCTGGGTTAGGTATTGTTTGTCTGGAAATTCTCCCTGCTTCCTTTCGCTCAGCTCCTTTGCCATCTGCCCCATTTGCACTTCCAGTCTTTGGATGCCTTGATCAGTCTTTGTATTGAATTGTTTTAGATCAACCGTAAATTGCTGTTGTGAAGTCACCAAGTTATGTATCATATTCTCCAGTTGGTTCAACCTTGACTCTTAAGTTGGTTGGCTTGCTTGTTGGGGTAGAGGTGTCAACCCAGTCCGGTTTCCTAATTTTTGGCCAAAACCAGGAACTAGAACCGGAGTACCCCAGTTCTCGGTTTTGAGAAACCGAAACCGGAACTGGGACTTCGGTTAACTGGGGTCCTGGTTACCGGTCGGTTCCGATTCCGATTTTACCCAGTCCGGTAACCGGTTTTTAAAAAAAATTTGGTTTTTGGGCTTATTTTAGGTATTGAGCCTAAAATAAGCCCATTTTTTTTTTTTCATAAGTTGGCCTATTTTTTTAAAAAAATCTATTAGTCTCTTTGTCTAAATTAAAGGGGCTTTATTGTGACTGTTTCAAATAATTAAAAAATAAACCTAAAAAAGTCAAAAAAATCTTAAAAAATCAATGTTTTGCCTATTTGGGCCTTAGAAATAAAAATTTAATTTTTTAAAATACCCTAAACCTAAACCTAAGTGTAAAAAATATTAATATATAATATATAAATATAATAATATATAAATATTATTAAATAAAATGGAAACCCGGTTCCGATATTCTCGGTAAAAATCGGGTACCAAAAACCGGTACCGGAACCGAGGTACCCGGTTTTTGGATTTTTCAAACCGGAACCGGAACAGGGACCCCGGTTTCTCGGTTCCGGTTCCGATTTCCCGGTAATTTTTGACACCCTTATGTTGGGGACCCTTCTGTTGTCCTTGAGTGTTACTCCAAGAGAAATTGGGATGGGTGCGTCATCCTGGATTGTAGGTGTTGGAGTACGGATTATTCTTGTGGGGGTAATTGTTTTGTCCCACATAATTCACCTCTTCTTGCACTGCAAATGGAGATAAAGGACACGTTTTAGTGGTGTGATCTAAATGGGAACAAATACCACATACGTGGATTGGTGTGTCCTGTTGCAAAGGTGAGATCTTCTGAGCAGTCATGGCCTTGACAATCATGTCCAACTTATTTTCCACAACAGCCATCTGATCGGGAGATCCCCCATTGAAGTTCACTTCATACATGCCCTTACTCTTGACTCCTCGCCTTCCTCTAGAGCAGAATTGTTGGGAATGCTCACTTAATGTTTCAAAAAGCTCCATTGCTTCATCACTACTCTTCTCCATAAGTGCTCCTCCACAAGCTGAGTCAACCATCCCTTTGTTAGTATCATCTAAACCTTCATAGAAAATTTGTACCTGATCATCTTGAGGGATGTTGTGCTGTGGGCACTTTAGAAGCAATGAATTTAAGTGATCCCATGCCTCAAAGAACAGATCTCCATCTCGTTGTTGGAACATTTGAAGTTCCCTTTTAAGTTCTCTTGTCTTTTAGGCTGGGAAAAACTTCTTCAGAAACTTGGTGTCTAATTCTTCCCAAGTATGGATAGAATCTGCAGGCAAAAAATTATACCACAGCTTAGCATTATCTTTCAAAGAGAAAGGAAAGAGAACTAACCTGAGTCTCTCTGGAGTTAGGGCTTGGATGTGCTGCAACTTGCATAGATCAAAGAACTCTTTAAGATGCAAGTTGGGATCCTTAGTAGTTATGCCCCTGAAGTGAGTTAGTGCATTGAGGATTTGAGGAGAAATATAATAGCTGCCTTCCACCTTCGGTTGATATGCTATGCATGAGGGTTGATGGAGATTTGCTGGAACGAATGCTTGCTTCATCGGTCTCCACATCGGTGGTGGATTTGCCTCTAGTGGTCTTGGCCCTATTGGATTCTCTTGCAAATCTTCCATCTCAATTTCTTCCTCTTCTTCTTTGTCTCTAGGTCTTTGTCGAACTGTCCGCTCAATTTCAGAACCGAGTGGAATAACGGTTGAATCTTGAGATCGACGACCTTGCATCAATTGTATTGCTTCTTCAGTCAAAGCAGCTTCAGTGCTGATGGTCCGGATGCTCCCTAGACCTGATCTCGATCGCAGGTTGGTGCACTCAATCGCACTCGGCTGACATTCAATCTCAATAACAGAATCGTAAGTCCGCAACCTGAAACAGAAAATAGAAAAGTTAGGAAAAACGAAAAATCTTTTTGATTTTTGATAACAACTAAATTTAAAATTGAAAATTAAAATAACACAACTAAAGGAAAATAATTTTAAACAAAATTTGCTGCAATCCCCGGCAACGGCGCCAAGAACTTGTTGTTCACAATTACCTACCTAAATTAATAGGCAAATAATTGGATGTTTTACCTGCAAGTGCACGAGGTCAACATAGTAGTATAGTATGCAAATACGGGGTCATTCCCATGAGAATTACTGAATCTTGTCTAAAATAAATTCTCAAAGCAAAATAAAACAAAAGATTGGAATTGAGTTGATAATATTAAAAAGGTAGGGCTTTGATATGCACCACTAATTATATTTAGCTAATATATCAATATACCAATGTTTTGATCATGCTATGTATATCTAATATTTGTCAACCGAAGGGCATGAGTGTATACTCCTTAAGCTATAGATGTCCCTAAGCAACGAATGAGGCATGAGTGTATACTCTAACTCTTTTCTTTCCTAAAGGATTTAGCATGGTGTATACTAAGTTGTTCTTCAGGAAAGCATATACTCTGTGGAAATCGACAAACACATGAGGCCTAGGGCATGAGTGTATACTCCCGGTTCCCCATGTTGATTAACCCAGGACTCCGTCATCCAAATTGATTTAACTAACTAGTCCATACCACACGCACATGTTGATCAAACACACACATATGAGGAATTCATGAAAATAGGAATTAATCAATTTAGATATCATAACAAGATCATCACAAAGGCGCCAATATTGAATATCAACTAAATCACATAGGCGCCAATATTTAACTAACTAGTCCTCCTTGTGCCTGCACTCGATCGTGGCTGCCTTGCAATGTGCCATCCTCGCCTGTTGTGCGCTCAATCACAGCTCCCCTACGATAGATCGCTCTACCAGAGTCTTCCAAAATCCAAAGTAGCTCCTTTTTAGTGTAAAACTTCTGAGTTTGCTTCTTTTTCTTCCAATGACCTACAAAATCAAAGAAAACACATAAAAGAGCTAAAATGACATAATTAACTAAAAACTAAAGGATTAAAACATGTAAGTTAAGGGCTAAAAATATGAATATTTTAGCACTTAATGATGTGTGCCAAATATTGCATATTTGGACCCCTTAATTTACTTGTGTTAATCCTTTAGCTGTGTTATTATCTGATGTTCTGTGTTAGTTTTGTGTTTTTAATATTTTGTAGGTGTTGAAGAAAAAAACTACTTTTTGGAAGAAAACATACTTTGAGAAGACCTAGATGATATGGTTAAGTTTAACCAAATCCAAGAAATGGGTAAATCGGATTAAGGATAAGATTGGATAAAATTTCGAATTGGATTCAAATTCAGATTCTACACGTCTCAGTATTTTGACCATAACTTTTCGTTCACATATCCGATTGAGGTGATTCAAGTGGCGTTGGAAAGCGAACTCAAAATACTACAATTCATTGTGAAATATGATTTTGCTAATTCGGACGTTTACTATTCCAAAATCGTCCCGTAATTAAATGGTACAAACCTGGACGAATTGTATCCGATTTCAACTTGTAAAACCCTAAGTTTTAGGTCTATAAATAGGGAATTATCAGATTAGTTGAGGGGACTACGAATTTGAAGATTGTAGAGGAGAAAGAAGAGAGTTTAAGGTTTTCCTAACTTTTGAATCTCTACTTTGTGATTCTTATTTGTAAGTACTCGATTTTACATTATGAATTCAATCAATTTTGTTTTGTCTTTCAATAACATGAGAGGCTAAACCTTCAACTAAGGTTGAAGATGAAGCCTCACTTATGATTAGCAACTTTGTTTCATGTATGTAATATTTCCCAATTTAATGGTTTAATTGCTCTATTGTTTTACTTCTAATCAATTGGATTGAATAACTCTTGGATATCTTTTGTGATTCAAGGATACACTTGATGATTTAAGATTATTCAATATAATTGATTGCTTGGTTTTCTTTGTTAAAAATTAGATTTCCCCTGTGATTTATTCTCTGGATACAATTGATGTTTTGATAAAGATTGGATATTTTCTTGTGATTTACGAATACAGTTAATGATTTGATCGAATATTGGATTTCTTTTGTGATTTGGGTTATGAATGGATACATGGGATCTTTTGATTAATTCTTTGAAGCAATAGTAAAACAAACTTAAGATTTATATGTGAGAACTTTGGGGAATATTATAGATCATGAAATTATGTTGTTATGAATTTGTGAGTGTGGATTCTGAAACTTTAGTGTTTCGTCATAAGATTTCAATCACTTTAAATTGCTCATGCTTTTGTTTTTTTTTCATTCAAACAGAAAAATCTCTCAAAAATTTGGAACTAGATTAGGATTTAATTAATTTAGATTTAAAATTGCTTTCAAGAATACAATTCCCTGTGGGTTCGACCTCGCACTTGCAATCCATTAACTACAATTGATTCGTGCACTTGCGAGTTAAATAAATTTGCACAACACTTAACACACAACAACAATACCTAGAGGAGCATCTCCCATCTACTGGCCTCCACAACAACAATACCAGGTCGAGCGACCTCCTTTGCAGAGCTCTAATTTTAAAGAAACTATGTTAGCTTTTCTTAGCAAAGTGGAAGACTATGATCAACTGACGCATTCTCACTCTCTATCCCTTGCCAAGATAGAGGCTCATTTCGAACAAATTGCTGATATCCTCAATAGAGAAGAAGAAGAGCTTCAGAGTTAGCCGGTGGCCAATCCTGATGGACACTACATTGTGGATGAGAGTACTTCTTATCATGAGCAAGCTATCACCACAATAAGGAGTGAAGAAGTGGTTGACAATCACATGGAAGAGAGGAAGGAGGAGCCAATTAAGGCCCCCATAGGATCTACATCGGGAAAAAGGCAAGGAAGTGAGCACTGAGGCTTCTTTACCATCAACTCCTATTCCCGAGACGCCATATGAGCCCCGAGCCCCTATTCCAGGTAATCTAAAATCTTCCTTTTTAGGGACAGATGACACTCTCCCAATCATTATTGCTTATGACTTACCAAGAGGGCAGGAGAGTAGTCTGTTAGGTTTGTTAGAAGAGCAAAAAGAGAAAATTGAGGTAGAAAAGTTCCTTCAGTATTCTTATCATTTTATTCCAGTTCATGATTCCTTTTTGGATGAGAAACTGTTTGAGAATACTCAAAGTGATTTACCTCGAGTTGTGGACATTGTGAATTACCTTTCTATAGGTAAAATTCATTCTCTTTGGTCTAAGAGAAGAAAAGATTGGTACTTCAAGTTTAAACTTAAGGGTCGGAGAACACTGAGCGCATCAAGGATGTGGGTTTCGTTGACTTGGCAGATCCCATATATTTTGACTATATGAGTCAGTTTCATAGGTTCAAGTGCAGGCCATGTGTACTTGAACGTCACTCAGCCAAGGCACAAGATCTCCTTCCAGGTTTTATCTTCTCCATTGTTGTTCCATAGTCATTCTTTGATTATATTTTTACAACAATGTGTTGCATTTGATTGGCATTTGGTTGGACTATCACTTATTTTTTTCAGGACAAGTGTTTTTGCATACAAGTTTGGGCGTATGACATGCCCCACATCTGCTCATTCAGGTATTCCTATCCTCTTACTCTTGTTTTTCAATTCTATATACACATTGGGGACAATGTGTGATTCAAGTTTGGGGGTATGGAAGAACAAAACACTATCCAATATTTATGTTATTCTTAAGCATGTGGTTGAGCTTTGATTTTGATTTGAATTTCATTGGTGGGCTTAAAGTTATGAACACATGATCACTTAACTAGGAAATTTGAGTCATGTTACTTTCTTTGGCAACATGAGATATTACTTGTTTCAATTTAATTCTCACAAGTACACTAGCAAATAGTCTGTGGGGTATGAAATCTAAGATCGGTTATGTCTGTTGTCAATATCTTGAATGCAGTTGGATAACTTGTTGGAGGAATAACCATGGTATAATAATAATAATAATAATAATAATAATAATTGGGAGTCATTGGCTTAATGCTCGATACATGGGTCAAGTGTAGCACAGCGTGTATTAAAAAAATAAAGAAATAATAATAAAAAAAGCCTTGGTTGTTTTATCTAATGGGGAGTCCAGCGAATTTTGAGTATTGAACCATGCATGAGATTGAGATTAGTTTTTGAAACCTCATGACTATATGTTAAGTTCACTTTACACTAGTTGAATCTTGTGTATCTCATAATGTCATGTTTAGTAGCTTGATTCTTAATTTCCTAGAATTGTGAAGATGAAGTTAATTTCGTTAATGAATGAGAACCGTTATTTTGTGATAATTCATTCTTGTGGATAACATAATGATGACACTGTTTGTGGGTATCATTCCTATTAAACCCTCACGAGACTTCACTCGTCTTCTAGGGGATGCCTAAGGGTTTAAAAGGCTTGTTGCATACGCTAAATGCAATCATACATCCTACGAAAGAAGGATTTATCTTGTTGTTTTTCAATTTATTTTCTCCTTTGTATTGCTAAGGGACTAGCAGTATGTAAGTTTGAGGGTGTGATAAGTGCCAAATGTTGCACATTCAAGCCCCTTAACTCGCAAATGTTAATTCCTTAGCATTGTTATTTATTTGATTTTGTGTTTTCAGGTTCCTAAGGAAAGATGCAATTAATTCCATTGATTTTGGGCTTAAAGCACACTTTGAGAAGACCTATAAGATGTGGTTAAGATTAACCAACCATAATAGATGACTTATATGGTGTGGTTAAGTTTAATCAAATCAAGGAGAGGATTAAATCGGAATTTCTCTAATTGGAGTTAAAATAGGATGGGATTAAATTTCAGATTCTGAACACGTCTCAGTATTTTGGCCATAACTTTCAGCTCAAATATCGGATTAAGGTGAAATCAGCGGCATTGGAAAGCTAACTCAAAATAATACAAATAATTGTGAAAGAGAATTTTCCTAATGGAGGTTTGCTATGCCAAAATTGTCCCGCAATATAAGAACGCAAATCTGGACAAATTCTATTCTATTTGCACTTGGATTGCTTCCTAATTTGACTAGGGCTTCTAGGGTTTGTTTTACACCCTATAAATAAGCATCTAAGCCTTGAAGAGGGGTGTGCTTAGTTTTATACATAAATTATCTTCTTGGAAGCCTCACAAGTTGAAGGGGAGAACATCATGGGAGCCACGATGAGTAGGTAAATCTGGAATAGGGCGTTGATGTAGCCCTTTCCAAGGAACAAAGGTTTAATTGTATTTTAACTTTGGCTTTTCTATACTATGCATGATGGTTGTATAATTGTGAGAATTGATCTTAATGTTTATATTCAATCATTATGAAATTCTTTTCTTGTTTTAAAAAGTCTTTTATATTGATTGAACTCAATCCTTCATATTTTCTATGATTATGTGAATCATTGTTATACAACGGTTTGAATTAACACATGATCAATAGGATTAGATAGACCATGCCTAGGGAAGCCAAATTGTACTACACCCTAGTTTAGTGTAATCTAGGTAGACAGTCCGTACCAATCGAAGATGGGTTATACTATTCCATTGATTGGGTGTATCCTATTAAGGAATTAGATAGGCCATACCTAGAGAAGATGGATCGTACCACATCTTAGTGGTTAGGTGGATGGTCCATGCCAACCAAAGATGGGTTATACTTATTTCTTAAATGATGATACTTTCTTGATTACTCGAGTGAGACGAGCCCTATATCATACATAGTATGAATTTTCCTTATTAATTTATGATTGACCATTGTTATGAGATTAGTGGTGAAATCAACCCCCTATTCTTTCTCTCATCACATCTATCCTTACTTTTATGTCTTTACTTTTATGCATTTAGTTATAAGCAAAAACCAATCAAACTTCTTTTAATTAAGTTAGAATTAATCTTGAAAAACTAGATAACAATACCTACAATCCTTAAGGTTTGACACCCTCTATATAGCCCTATTCGACAAGGATTCATTCTATTACGAGTGGTTATTTTTATTATTGATATATTTTTGGTACACAAAAAGACTACGTCAAGACTGTGGGCTCTTACTTGGTGGTCAAATCTTAAACTTTTGTTCTTCGTAAGTCAACACAAGAACTATTAATTCTGAGAGAGTTTCTAAAAATTAATTATCAAGAGAACTTGATGGGATGAGTGTGATTTGAGAGCTTAAGCTCTTTTTTATTTATAGGCTTAACATGCTAGTAGAGATTGAGAAATAACCAATGTGGGACAAAATAGCATGAGGTGTTGTAGTGAACCAAAATAACTAACTAGGATTAAGACAACTTGGTTAGGGGGTTAATTGGACTTTGGGTCACTAGGGACAACTGGAGGGGCATTTTCAAAATTTTGGACTTTCTGAGATACTGTACAGGAATGCTCAAGTGGGACACCACACGAGCACTCGCCTGCTACAGTACACAAGCTCTCGTGTGGGGACCAAGCCGAGCGCTCGTTGACTTTTTATTGACTAATGTTTTTACCCATTCGCACACCTGAAAAGCATTTTTAACCTTTGTGTACAGTACATAAGTGCTTGCTGCTATAGTATGCGAGCACTCGTTGGCCAATTTTCAGACTCTTGGACAGTACCCAAAATACACGCCTGAAAAGCATTTTTCCCCCATTGTGAACAGTACACGAGTGCTCGCACCTATTCAGAATTTCCCCTGCAATGCCCTCAGCTTTTTCCCCTATATAAACCCACCTGCACTCGTCCCTTCACCCTCATTTTAGCCTCTATCAATCCCTAGAGAAACCCTACCTGGTTGGTTTTTGAGAATTAGTGAGGTTTATGAGTGTTCTTGGAGAAGGAGGAGGTGTGGAGCTCTAGCTACCTTCTAAGGTGACTTCTTAATCCTTCTTTCATGCTTTTCTAATTATTGTTACTACTCTCTTAGTGTTACAAGTTTTAAAGATGTCATAACAAGTTCTTGTACCCAGTTTTCTTGTAAAGCCAATAACGATTTTGAAAAGTTTTCAACCCACCCTTGTTCTCTTTAAAAAGTTGCATGATAAAAATTTTTTACACATGGGTGTGCCTATTTCTTAACAACAATAATAGAAAAGAAATCTTTAATGGGAGCAGTAATAACATTACACTGATAAGGAAGATCAGTGGGAAGAGAAGCATTAAAATCAGAAGCAGAAGAAGAAATAGATCCACCTTCATCATCCGTTGGGGATGATTTCTAGTAGAGTAATAAGCAGAGGAAACTTGGGAATCGGTAGAAATTCCTTTAAGTTTCAAATTAGGGTTAACAGTAGGATAAAGAGGAGGATTAAGAGACTCATCCACATCCTTATCACGACGTCGGAGTCCTTCTATGGTTGTTGAACCAGCAAAAGAATTCCTTCGTTCGTTAACCAGAATAGGTCTTTCAATTCTGCTTGAAAGTCTTAAATCAGAAAAATTGATTTTAACAGATCCATCCATGTATTGTTGGATGTAATCAAGATTAGAGGCATCATTCACTACTCGAGAAGGTTTTGTAACATTTTCCAAAAGCCATTTGTTGGGGAGGTCAATCTCATCCCATCGAATCATTTTCGGAGTTTTAATATTAGCATTCTGAGTAGAACTTTGAATTAACAAAGTAGATTCACCTGGATTCTTGATCACAGCTTGTGGATCTAGATTTGTTTTCATCAATTTGTAATAAATATACAGTAGATGATAGCAAGGGGTCTACTACCTTCTTCCATATTATAACCAAAAGTAAGAATATTCAGCGTTAAAGCTTTAAGAATATGAACATCATTTAAAGCAAGAGAAATATTAGGGAAAACATCAAAATGGACAGGACCATTAAACAGAGAAGACTGAATCATACCAAGAATACTAGTACGAAAATCAACAAATCTAGCATCACGCAAACATAACAAAACAGAAGCATTGATACTAAGTCGAGTCAAAGGCTTGACAGCAACTTGAACAGAACCAATATGCAAAAATTTGTAACCTTTAGCAAGAGAATCATCAACAAATTTCTTATTAATCAAGGTAATAGTTTGATTATTACCCGATATAGCAAATATTTGTTCAACAGTTTTAACAGAATATTCATTTTTAAAAGAACATTTAAACCAAGAAGTAGTATAAACATCTTTAGAAGAAAGCTTGGTGATATTCCATTTATCAAATTTTAAATCATTATCATCTTCAACAGAAAATTGTTCAAAATTAACCACGTCAGGTGGTAAACTAGAATCAGAGCTAACAGAAGAATTAGATCTCCACATTTTGACACACAAAATCACCCACTGGGCATCGGCTTACAAAATCTCATCCTAGGTACTCACTCACAAGGCAAACTTCCTAAGCATGTCCTTCCTAGACGCAAAACTATCCACACATACCCTTGTTGGTATCAGAGCCATAAGAGTTGCAGTCTCTTTGCTACCTTGATGTACACACTGCTCTCTCTTGACCTCCTTGTGTCTCGTCTTGCTTTTGACCTTTCTGAGTATTTACTCCCTGTTAGCCTTTCTTTGTGTAGAGCTCCTAGTTGTTGAACGGTAGTCCACCACCCCGTCATTACAGTTTGCGAGGTTTCTGTAAGTCCCATTGAAAGCCTGGGTTGGCGTGTTAGGGCGATATATATATATATATATATATATATATATATATATATATATATCATTGATAAGCTTTTCACTAAGTAACTGGACCTCTTGCCTCAAAGCATTGAGTTTTCACGTCAAAAGGTGAAGAATTTTGATTTAGTTAATGTCATGGTTAGTTTGTTTTCATAGCCTTTTTGACTCAAGTTAGTAAGTCTTAGGGGTGTCTTTACACCTAAAGCCCTAAAACCATCTGGTTTGGGAGTCATTGACTTAACACTCGTTACATGGGTCAATTAGAAAGCTTAAGGGAACTAAACATTGCACAACCTAACGAAGAAGAAAAAGAAAATATATATATATATATATATATATATATATATATATATATATATATATATATATATATATATATATATGCCATTGTTGTTCATTCTATTAAGGATTTCAGTGAATCTTGAGATATTGAATGAAAATGAAGAAAAGGAAGTAAAACTAGGTGATTTGGGCTCAAAGAGAGAGATGGAGAAAATTGGAGCTCCCTGACACTGCGATCAATTGCAGGGTACCTGCGATTGAGCATAGGGTACCTACGATCGAGTGCAGTACCCGAGAGTACACAGCACAAAGCAGGCCAAGAGTGATCGAGCGCATGCCAGAAGAAGGATCGATCGCAGACCTGTGATCAAGCGCACACGGGCTGCGATCGATCTCACCCGTGCGCATAAGACACATCAAGTGGCGGCTAAAGTGTCACTTTTTCCATATTAGGGTTTTCCAACTCCCAATTGTAATAGGTCTCAAAACCCTAAGAAATCCCTGGGTTTACTACTTTGTCTAGGACTTCTAAAACCTATAAATAAACCCTTAAACCTCTAGAATTGATATGCCTTGTAAGGAGAAGAAGAGGAGCTCTTGAAGTTCAAGTCTCGGGTTTATTCTTTTCTTTTCTTTTCTTTTCTTCTATGAAGATGTTTAACATTAATTTTATGTGTAGCTAATTTATTAGTAGGGCCAGATTGAAGCCCTAGTTATATTTATTTAATATTTCAATATTGGCGCCTTCTGTGATGAACTTGTTATGATATCTAACTTGATTAATACCTAGTTTCATAAATTCTTCATATGTGTGTGCCTGATCAACATGTGCATGTGGTATGGACTAGTTAGTTAAATCAATTTGGATGACCGAGTCCTGGGTTTAACATAAGTAACAAAAGTAATCCACACCGGTTCTTGGGTTAATCAACATGGGGAACCGGGAGTAGACACCCATGCCCTAGGCCTTATGTGTATGTCGATTTCCACAGTTTTTATGCTTTCTTAAAGAACAACTTAGTAGACATCCATGCTAAATCCTTTAAGAAAAAAAAGAATTAGAGTAGACACCTATGCCTAATTCGCTGCTTAGGAAATCAATAGCTTAAGGAGTAGACACCAATGCTCCTAGGTTGACAAACATTAGATATTCATAACATGCTCAAAACATTAACATATTGATATATTAGCTAAATATAATTAGCGGTGGATATCAAAGCCCTACCTTTTTATTATTATCAACTCAATCAATCTCTATTCTACTTAAGGAATTTATTTTTAAACAGAAATTCAGCAATCCTCGTGGGAATGATCCTGTACTTGCACCATATACTACTATGTTGACTTTGTGCACTTGCAAGTAAAACGTACAATTATTTACCTATTAATTTAGGTAGATATTTGCACAACAATTTTTTGGCGCCATTGCCGGGGATTGCGGCGAATTTTGTTTAAAATTATTTTCCTTTAGCTTTGTTATTTTAATTTTCAATTTTTAATTTAGTTGTTAGCAAGAATCAAAATTATTTTTCGTTATCCCTAATTTTTTGTTTTTTGTTTCAGGTTGCGGATTTGCATTCTATGATTACGATCAATTGTCAGCCAAGTGCAATCGAGCACACTGCGATTGAACACACCAACCTGCGATCGAGCATAGTTCCAAGGAGCATCCGGACCAGCTGTACTGAAGCTGCCCAACTGAAGAAGTAATTTAGTTGATGCAAGGTTGTCGATCTCAAGCCTCAACCGTTCTACCACTCGATCCTGAAATTGAGTGGACAATTCAACAACGACCTAAAGACAAAGAAGAAGAAGAAGAAATTGAGATGGAAGATTTGCAAGAGAATCCAATTGGGCCAAGACCATCAGAGGCAAATCCACCACGAGTGAGGAGACCAATGAAGCAGGCATATGTTCCAGCAAACCTCCATCAACCCTCTTGCATAGCATATCAACCAGAGGTGGATGGCAGCTATTATATCTCTCCCCAAATCCTCAATGCAGTGACTCACTTCAGAGGCAAAGCTACTGAGGATCCCAACTTGCATCTTAAGGAATTCTTTGACTTATGCAAGTTGCAGCATGTCCAAGGCCTAACTCCAGAGAGACTCAGGTTAGTCCTCTTTCCTTTTTCCTTGAAAGATAATGCTAAACTGTGGTACAATTCCTTGCTTGCAGATTCTATCCATACTTGGGAAGAATTGACCACCAAGTTTCTGAAGAGGTTTTTCCCAGCCCAAAAGACAAAACAACTTAAAAGGGAACTTCAAATGTTTCAACAACGAGACGGAGATTTGTTCTTTGAGGCCTGGGATCACTTCAATTCCTTGCTTCTAAAGTGCCCATATCACAACATCCCTCAAGATGAGCAGGTACAAATTTTTTATGAAGGTTTAGATGATACTAACAAAGGAATGGTTGATACAGCTTGTGGAGGTATACTGATGGAGAAGAGCAGTGATAAGTGCCAAAATATTCATATTTTAGCCCTTAAACCTACATGTGTTAATTCCTTAGTGTTGCTAGTTTATGCCATTTTATTCATTTTCTATATCTTTTGTTTCTTTGTAGGCCTTTGGAAGAAAAGGAAGAAAATCTGGAAGTATTAAGCTTAAAGAGCAAATTTGGGAAAAGCTGAAGACTCTAGTAGTGCAATTGATGGCAGGAGACCGGCGATCGTGCACACTACAAGCAAGAGAAACAGACGAGCGCTAGTGGGCGCAAGCAACAACCTTGATCGCACCTACGATCGAGCACCTAACACATATGATCAATTGCAGTCCTGCGATCGAGCACACTCGTGCGCTAGAGGACAATAAGTTGTGGCCAGAATGCCCTTTCCTTCCATATTAGGGTTTTCCAAATCCCACTTGTAATAGGACTAAACCCTACAAATTTTCTAGGTTTACTAGTATAACAAGGACTTCTAAAGGCCTATAAATAGACCTCTTAGCTTCTAGGAAAAAGGTATAGAGAAAGAGGCACAAGCTCTGGAAAGAAACTGAAGGCTAGATAAAGAGGAGTTTGGGTATTTTTTCTCTTCCACCTTTTATTTTTATTATGTAGTTTATATTTTATTTAGGGTAGATTGAAGCCCTAGTCATGACTATTTATGATTTCAATATTGGCGCCTATGCTACAATTATATTTTGGTGTATTTAACTTGATTAATTCCTATTATCTTGAATTTCTCATATGTGTTTGTCTGATCAACATATGCATCTGGTATGGACTAGTTAATTAAATCAATTTAGATGACCGAGTCCTGTGTTTAATAAGAGTAATAAAATAAATCCACACCGGGTTCTTGGCTTAATCAACATGGGGAACCGTGACAATACACCCATGCCCTAGGCCTCATGTGTTTGTCGATTTTCATAGATTTATGCTTTCTTAAAAAACAACTTAGTATACACCCATGCTAAATCCTTTAAGAAATAAAAGAATTAGAGTATACCCATGCCCTTAGGTTGGCAAACATTAATTATACTGGTATGATTGGCGCATTGGCATACTGTTATCTTAATTAGTCTGATTAGTGGTGGATATCAAAACCCTAATCCTTTGTAGTTTTAGTTTATCTTTTATTTTATTTCTTTATTTTAAATTCAATCATGACAATTGAATTTTATCTGTTTGATTAAATTGGAAATTACTCCTAAACATAATTTACCAATCCTTGTGAGAATGATCTCGTATTTGTCTGCTATCTTATTATTTGATCTTGTACACTTGCGAGTAAAATGTACCAAGTATTTGCCTATTAATTTAGGTGGGTATTTGGTACATTAGAGGTGCGATCGAGCACATTAGTGAGATCGAGTGCACCTCACGGTGCGATCGATCGCACATCCGAATAGCAGCACAGTTACTGCACTAATTATAGATCTGATTTTTTTTTTCTTCTATTTCATGCAGGGTCAATTGAGTCTACATCTTCGTAAGTTTTATTTTTAATGTTGTTTTTATTTTCCCTTTTAATTTTAACTTTTTGTTATTTTATTTTTAATTTCACACATGTGGGAAGGCATTTCGACAACCTATGGACCATGTTCATTATGCCATGACCCTTATCACCATGTTAGAGAAGAATGTCCTACAATGAGACAAATTTCTAACAAAATTAATGGGCATAAGAACACACTGTTCTCTAGACCGGGGAACGACAACTATCTTGATTCCTGCAACCCAACCTGGAGCCAACAGTCAAATTTCTCAGTGCAAGCTCAAGCTCCTAGAAATCATGCTCCACAATTTAATGAACTGCATCATCAATCATAGCCGCATTTCTATGATCAGATAGATGCCATGCAGAAGACATTAAATATGACTGTAAACTCCATGACTAAGAACATCCTGCCCATTCAGCCAGCCACCCAACTCCAGATATGTGCCATATGTTCTCATTTTGATCTTTCTACTGAAACTTGTCATTTGTATTCATCTGCAAATCAAGAGCAAGAGTCAAAGCTGAATAACCTGGAGAGTATGCTACGCACCCTAATGACTTCGCAATAGCAATTGATGACTGATCAAAAACAAATCAATACAGGAGCCGATCATGCGTTTCAAAGAATTAATCAAGCCATTCAAAGACTGGAAGCACAAATGGGACAATTGGCCAGGGAGTTGAGTGCATCTCCCATTAATTGGCCTCAACAATACCAAGAAGAAGAGTGTTAAAGTGAGTTGATGGAAAACCCCAATGGACAATACATGAAGGAAGAGTGCACCTATTATCCTGTGCAAGCTGTCATACTGAGGAGTGAAGAGGTGGTTGAAAATCTAGTAGAAGAGGGGAAGGAGGAGCAAACCGAAGTTCCACAGGATCCACATCAGGAAAAAGAAGAGAGCACTAAGATTTCTTCAACATTAGCTCTTATTCCTGAAACACCAAGAGGCCAAGAGAGAAGTCTGTTAGAGCTACCACTTGAGCAAATTGAGGACATCAAGATAGAGAAGCTCCCTGAGTTTTCTTCCTACTTTATTCCAGTTCATGATTCCCCACTGGATGAGAAACTATTTGAGGAAACTCAAAGTGGTCCTCCCCGATCTATAGGCATTCGGAAGCATCTTGCAATAGAAAGAATTCATTCCCTTTGGTACAACAAAAGAAAAGACTGGTGCTTTAAGGTTAAAGTGCCACAGTCTGGCTAAAGACGTTAAACTTAGCACTCATGGGAGGCACCTCAAAGCATATCCTTTTAATTTTCTTCTTTATTTGTTTTATTTTATTTTTATTTTTATTTTTAGCTCTTCTAGTTTTCCGTTATTATTTTAGTGTTTTATTTTGCAGGGACAAGTGTGCTTCAGTTCAAGTTTGGGGGTGTGCTATGAGCCATGCTATTCCAAACAATTTCGTCCATATCCCAGTAAATTCTTTCCATATTATAGACACATTAGGGACAATGTGTAATTCAAGTTTGGGGGTATGGGAGACACTTAACACACACTTTGTCCCAGTTTTATTTTATTTTTATTTTTTTTGTTTGTGAAAAGAATATATATATCTGTGTGTGTGTGTGTGTGTGTGTGTTTATATTTTTCTTAAAATTTTGGTTGATCTTAAAAATTGTGATTTGATTTCATTGGTGAGCTTAAAATTTTGAACACATGATCTGATAATTGAGTTTTTCTGTTTGGTTACTTACTTAGGACAATTGAGAATTCACTTGTTTGATATGATCACTGATAAGCTTTTCACTAAGTAACTAGACCTCTTGCCTCAAAGCATTGAGTGTTCACGTCAAAAGGTGAAGAATTTTTATTTGGTTAATGTCATGGTTAGTTTGGTTTCGTAGCCTTTTTGACTCGAGTTAGTAAGTCCTAGGGGTGTCTCTACACCTAATGCCCTAAAACCATCTGGTTTGGGAGTCATTGACTTAACACTCGTTACATGGGTCAATTAGAAAGCTTAAGGGAACCAAGTGTGGCACAACCTGACAAAGAAGAAAAAAAAAAAAAAAAAAAAAAAAAAGGAAAAGAAAAATATGCCATTATTGTTCATTCTAATAGGGATTTTAGTGAACCTTCAGATATTGAGACATTGCAATTGCACATTGGAAATAATTGGAAGTTTCATATTTATGTGCTAGTTCACATTACACTGTTTCGAACTTGTGATGCCTTAGCATGTCTTTTGTAAGTGATTAAACTTTAAAATTCCAATTCATTATGAAGATGGAGTTTATCCTTTTTAAGCTTGCTTATGAATAAAAATCATAGTTTTGAGTGATACCTTAATTTTTGAATAACATGAACTCTTGCATGATGTTTGTGGGTAACATTCCTCGAAAACCCTCATGAGACTTCACTCGTCCTCTAGGGAATTCCTAGGAGTCTAAAAGGCTTGTTGCATATGCTAAATGAAATCGTACATCCCACGAAAAATAGATTTAGCTTTTTGTTTTCTGTTTGTTCATTTAGTTTTTAGTATCGTATTGCTAAGGGACTAGCAATATGTAAGTTTAAGGGTGTGTTAAGTGCCAAAATATTTATATTTTAACCCTTAAACTTATATGTGTTAATTCCTTAGTGTTGTTAGTTTATGCCATTTTATTCCTTTTCTGCATTTTTTGTGTCTTTGAAGGCCTTTGGAAGAAAAGGAAGAAAACCTGAAAGTATTGAGCTTAAAGAGCAAATTCGGGAAAAGCGAGAGGCTCTGGTAGTGCAATCGATCATAGGGGATCTGTGATCGAGCGCACTGCAAGCGGAATGACTAGACGAGCACAAGGCATGAGCTCGTGCACACACAAGGAGACTCGATCGCAGATGTGCGATCGAGCGCACATGGGCTGCGATCGATCACACCCGTGCGCTGGAGAACAATGAGCTGCGGCCAGAATGCCCTTTCCTTCCATATTAGGGATTTTCAAGTCCCACTTGTAATAGGACTAAACCCTATGAATTTTCTAGGTTTACTAGTGTTTCAAGGACTTCTAGAGGCCTATAAATAGACCTCTTAGCTTCTAGGAAAAAGGTGTGGAGAAAGAGGCACAAGCTCTGGAAAGGAACTGAAGGCTAGATCAAGAGGAGTTTGGGTTTTTCTTCTCTTCCACCTTTTATTTTTGTTATGTAGTTGATATTTTATTTAGAGCTAGATTGAAGCCCTAGTCATAACTATTTATGATTTTAATATTGGCGCCTGATAAGCGTCGAATGTTGCACATTCAAGCCCCTTAATTTACATATGTTAATTCCTTAGCATTGTTATTTGTTTGATTTTGTTTTGTTTTTGTGTTTTCAGGATATAAATCAAGATGCAATTAATTCCATTGATTTTGGGCTTAAAAGCACACTTTGAGAAGACCTAGAAGATATGGTTAAACTTAACCAATCATGGTTAAGTTTAAATCAAATAAAGAAAAGGATTAATTCGAAATTTCTCAAATTGGAGTCAAAATCGGATTGGATTCAATTTTGGATTCTGCATACGTCTCGGTATTTTGGCTATAACTTTCAGCTCAAATATCCGATTGAGGTGATTCAAGCGGCACTGGAAAGCCAACTCAAATTTCTACAAATCATTGTGAAATAGTATTTTCCTAATTCAGAGTGTCGCATTGCCAAAATTGCCCCGCAAGATAGGAACGCAATTCTGGGCGAATCCTATTCCGATTTGGACTTAGGTTTTCTTTATCATAATTGGACTTGGACTTAAATCTCCGAAATTTATAGGATTCCTAGGGCTTCTAGGACTCTCCTAAGCCCTATAAATAGGCCTCTAAGCATTGAGAAAAAACACACCGCCTCTTAGAGCAAAATTCAGTAAATTGTCTTTGGAGCTTAGGAGATCATGAGCGGCTAAACCCCTTCGTGGGGTATTGATGTAGCCCTATCCAAGCACAATGGTTTGATTGTATTTAATTTCTAGATTTTCAATTTATGCATGTTGATTGTATAATTATGAGGATTGCTACAATTGATTTATGTTCTTAATTATTAAATGCAATTGCTCTTAAATTCCAAAATCAATATTTGTGAAATTCTTCTCTTGTCTTAGAAAGTATTTTACTTTTATTGATCTCAAATCATTCTTGTTTTCTGTGATTATGAGGATGATGGTTATACAATGGGTTTAATTGACATATGATCAATAGGATTTGATAGGCCATGCCTAGGGAAGACGGATTGTACTACACCCTAGTTTAGTGCAATTTAGGTAGACAGTCCGTGCCAACCGAAGATGGGTTACACTTATTCATTGATTGTATGTATCCTGTTATAGAATTTGATAATTTATACCTAGGGAAGACGGCTCGTACCGCGTCTTAGTGGTTAGGTGGACAATCCGTGCCAACCGAAGATAGATTATGCTTATTCTTTAATAAGGTAGTTTCTTGTCTATTTATAACATGCATAGAATGAATTTATGGGATTAATTATGATTGACCATTGTTGTGCGGATAGAGGTGAAGTCAATACCCTACTCTCTCTTTCTTATTTTAAATCTCTTTTATTTTCATGCACTTTAGTTTTTAAGCAAATCAAATCAAAACCCCTTTTAATTAAGTTAACTTTGATCTTTTAATTTTGATAATTAAACCCTTGCAGTCCTTGAGGTTCGACACCCTCTCTATAGCCGTATCCTACAAAGATTCGTCCTATTGCGAGTGGTTATTTTTATAATTGATATTTTTGGTCACAAAAATACCACATCAATTTTTGGCGCCGTTGCCGGGGACTGCTTAACGGTTTTATTGTCAAATTTTAGAGATTAACTTTAGCTTAATAAATTATTTTCCTGTTTTAAGTTGCTAAATTTTAATTCTGTTTTGCGTTGATTTTATTCTTTTTCAGAAACTGCAAACAGGTCTGTAAGCTGCCTTCTCTGTGACTGCGATCGAACGCACCCTACCGTGCGATTGAGTGCACTTGCGGCATCCTGCATCCAGACCCTAAGTGCACACTAAGGCCGTTTGTGAGCTTGTTTGTTTTCTGTTTTAGCTTAATTTTTTTTGTTTTCTTTTAAATTTCTGTTTAGTTTATGCTAGGTCGTCGTTCTTTATCTTTTCCATTAATTTCTTGCGACCTTGAAATTGAACGCACTCTTAGACGAATTAGATCCCAAAAGAACTTTAATTTGCTAGAAGAGCGTTCCACTGAGACCATGGGGGACGGTAACCACGTAGCATTGCAAGATCACTATCTTCCTACCACTTACACTACTCCCACATGTCTTCGGTTGCCTGAAATTACGGCAACCCATTATGAAATTAAGCCTAGCACTATACGAAGTTTACCTTCCTTCTTAGGGCTTAGCACTGAAAATCCTTATGAATTCCTCAATGATTTCGAATCAATCTGTGAGACCACTAAAATGAATGGATTCACTGAGGATGCCCTAAGGATGCGTCTTTTTCCTTTCTCCCTCAAGGAAAAAGCCAAACATTGGTTCTAGTCCGTAACACCCAATTCTATCACTTCTTGGGCTCAATTGCAACAAGAATTTCTTAAGAAGTACTTTCCCATAGGCATGACCAATGATACTAGGAGAGCCATTACTACATTCTCCCAGTACGAGGGAGAGGATTTCCATGAGACTTGGGATAGGTTGCAGACCTTGCTTAGATCATGTCCACACCACGCTGTCCCAAAATGGCAGCTAGTGCAGTGTTTTTATGATGGCCTGACCGAGTCCAATAGAAAAATGGTAGATGCATCATGTGGGGGGACATTCATGTTGAAAAGTGAAAATGAAGCATGGTCTATGTTTGAAAACTTAAGTAACAATTCTCTTCAGCAGGTTTCCGCCAGACGAAGGGCACCAGCACCTAAAACACCCAAGACGGAGAGTTTGTATGAAGCAGGCCATTCCCCAAACATAGCCAACCAAGTAGTTGAGGCTATCACCAAGAAGCTAGATCAAGTTTTGATGACTGCTGGTTTTACTCCTAATACTGCTCACAGGCACACACCACATAAATCTTGCTCATTTTGTTCAAGTCCTATGCATCATGAAAATAATTGCCCTCTTGCTGGAAATTATATTGATGTTGCTAATGAGCAGGTTAATGCAGCTTTCTCCAAACCAGGTAATGATCTGTACTCCATTTCCTACAACCCCGGGTGGAGAAATCATCCCAATTTCTCATGGAAGAACTCAAATTCGGGCAACTCAGCCCCAGGGCCATACAATCAAGCTCAATCCAACAGGCAGCCTTACCAACCTCAGTCCACTTACCGGCCTCCACAACAGCACTACCAGTCTCCATCAGAGTCTAATTTTGAGGATCAGATTCTAAAAGCAGTGAATGAGCTAACCAGCGAGATAAAGCAGTCAATCAAATCTCAAGAGGAAAGAGTAAACTCACATACCCACTCCATTGCCAAACTAGAAGCTCAAGTTGGACAACTTGCCAATACCCTCAACAGGAGGGAAGAAGGAAAGCTTCCAAGTCAGCCAGTGACCAACCCTAGGGGACTATACGTGGTAGAAGGAAGCACATCTCAGCTGGAGCAAGTTCAAGCCGTCACCACATTGCGAAGTGGAAGACTGGTTGACAATCATGTGGAAGAAAAGAAGGATTAGCAAATCGAGGCCCCACAGAATCTGCATCAGGACAAGGGTAAACAAGTAAGCATCGAGGCATCTTCATCATCTACCCCCACTCCTGAGGTACCATATGAGCCTAAGGCCCCTTTCCCAGAACATCTCAAGGCACCTTCCCACTTCGGGAAACAAGGAGAGAAGATACAAGACATGATGGAAACCTTCAAGCAGGTTCAAATCAACATCCCACTCCTTGAGGCCATCAAGCAAATTCCAGCCTATGCAAAGTTTCTCAAAGACCTATGCACTCAAAAGAGGAAGAATCAGAAGCACATTCCCAAGAAGGTCATTCTCACCGAGCAAGTAAGCTCTCTGATTCAGCATAACACTCCTCCAAAGTTCAAAGACCCTGGAGCGCCTACAATTTCATGCGTCATCGGAAACACCGAGATTGAGAGAGCTCTCCTCGACTTAGGAGCTGGTGTTAATTTGCTTCCATACTCGGTATATCAAAAACTGGGCCTAGGGGAATTGAAACCGACAAGTACTGTCTTGCAATTGGCTGACCGCTCGATCAAGAAACCCCGCGGGATTGTGGAGGATGTCATTATCAAGGTGGACAAGTTCTACTATCCAGTTGACTTTATAGTTTTGGACACAGAACCTGTCCCAAATCCAGAGAAGCAAATTCCTGTCATCCTTGGGCGACCTTTCCTTGCCACAGCCAATGCATGCATAAATTGCCAAACCGGAGTAATGAAGATCTCCTTTGGAAATATGAAGATCAGATTGAACATCTTCAATGCCTTCCAGAATGCTCCTGATCAGAATGCATGTTACCTCTTGGATGACATTGGAGAAACTGTTGAAGACCCACTTCCTGATCCTCCATCTAGAGCCCCATCATGGAGCAACCCACCGGAGCCAATGCCTCTCACTTCAAGTACTCCACCACCTGATGACAACCCCACAGGGGACATATTTCATTCAAAAGTTGCTGAAGTTAATTTCATTGGGGTGGAAAATTTTTTTGCAAATTCCCTGGCTACCCCAGTTTTTGAGAACTCCCATAGAGACAAGAGGTTGATCATGAAATCAGTTCGGGACAAACACCCTGAACATTATCATGGGGAGCATCAAGACCTATTCGCTGGGAGAGGCAGTTTCGGGATGTTAAGAAGAATCCTCTTCCTTGTGGAATGCTACATGATCATAAAGAAGAAGGGATGGAAGAGCTTGATTGGACTTCTGAAGGATCGAGGTAAGATCCTTCAGGACTCGGACTTACATTGAGAAATACCTCCTAGGATCAAGTGCAGGCCCTGTGCGCTTGACCCTCCACTCCACCAGGGCAAATGATCTCCATCCAGGTTTATTTTATCCATTGTTGTTTCATTCTTTGTTTATCTTTTTACAACAATGTGTGCACTTGATTGGTATTTGGATGGAGTATCACTTTATTTTTAGGACATGTGTTTTTGCATTCAAGTTTGGGGGTATAATATGCCCACATCTGCTCATTCAGGTATTCCTATACTCTTGATCTTATTCTTTAGTTCTATACATCCATTGAGGACAATGTATGATTTAAGTTGAGGGGTATGGAAAAACAAAACACAATCCATTATTATTATTATGTCATTCTTAAGCATATGGTTGAGCTTTGATTTTGGTTTGAAATTCATTGATAGGCTTAAAGTTATGAACACATGATCATATGACTTAGGGATTTTAAGTCTTGTTACTTACTTTTGGCAACATGAGATACTTATTTCAATTTAAATCTATATTGAGCACACTAGCACATGTTTGTGAGGTATGAATTTTGAGACCAATTATGTTTGTTTTCAATATCTTGAATTTTGTTGGGTGATATATTGGGTGAATAACTTTGGCATACTATAAAAAAAATAAATAAATAAATAAATGAAAAAAAAAAATCAATCAAGTTTGAATTTTTCACTGAGTAACCGGACCTCTTGCCTCATTAAGCAGTGAGTGTTCGCGTCAAAAAGTGAAATTTTTTGGGTTGATTAATAAAATGGCTAGCTTAGCTTCGTAGCCTTTTGACTCGAGTTAGTAAGTCCTTAGGGGTGTCTTTACACCTAGTGCCCTAAAGCCATTTGGTTTGGGTGACATTGGCCTAACACTCGATACATGGGTCAACTAGAAAGCTTAAGGGAGCTAAGCATTGCAAAGCCTACAACAAGAAAAAAAAAAAAAAAAAATGTATGCCTTGGTTGTTTCATTTGATGTGAAGTCCAATAAATTCTGAGATGTTGATTCATTCATACTGGAATTATTTTGAAGCCTCATGATTATGTGTTAGTTCACTTTGCATTAATTGAAATTTATGTATCACAATCTGCTATTTGTAAGTGATTTGACTTGTAAATTCCTTGGAATTTTGAAGATGAAGTTTATAATTTTAAGCTTGCTAATGAATGAGAACCATTATTTTTGTGATACTTTATTCTCTTGAATGACATACTGATGACAATGTTTGTGGGTATCATTCCTGGAAAACCCTCACGAGACTTCACTCGTCCTCTAGGGAATGCCTAGGGGTTTAAAAGGCTTGTTGCATATGCTAAATGCAATCGTACATCTCACGAAAGATGGACTTATCTTTTTGTTTTTCAGTTTATTTTCTGTTTTGTATTGCTAAGGGACTAGCAATATGTAAGTTTGGGGGTGTGATAAGCGTCGAATGTTGCACATTCAAGCCCCTTAATTTACATATGTTAATTCCTTAGCATTGTTATTTGTTTGATTTTGTTTTGTTTTTGTGTTTTCAGGATATAAATCAAGATGCAATTAATTCCATTGATTTTGGGCTTAAAAGCACACTTTGAGAAGACCTAGAAGATATGGTTAAACTTAACCAATCATGGTTAAGTTTAAATCAAATAAAGAAAAGGATTAATTCGGAATTTCTCAAATTGGAGTCAAAATCGGATTGGATTCAATTTTGGATTCTGCATACGTCTCGGTATTTTGGCTATAACTTTCAGCTCAAATATCCGATTGAGGTGATTCAAGCGGCACTGGAAAGCTAACTCAAATTTCTACAAATAATTGTGAAATAGTATTTTCCTAATTCAGAGTGTCGCATTGCCAAAATTGCCCCGCAAGATAGGAACGCAATTCTGGGCGAATCCTATTCCGATTTGGACTTAGGTTTTCTTTATCATAATTGGACTTGGACTTAAATCTCCGAAATTTATAGGATTCCTAGGGCTTCTAGGACTCTCCTAAGCCCTATAAATAGGCCTCTAAGCATTGAGAAAAAACACACTGCCTCTTAGAGCAAAATTCAGTAAATTGTCTTTGGAGCTTAGGAGATCATGAGCGGCTAAACCCCTTCGTGGGGTATTGATGTAGCCCTTTCCAAGCACAATGGTTTGATTGTATTTAATTTCTAAATTTTCAATTTATGCATGTTGATTGTATAATTATGAGGATTGCTACAATTGATTTATGTTCTTAATTATTAAATGCAATTGCTCTTAAATTCCAAAATCAATATTTGTGAAATTCTTCTCTTGTCTTAGAAAGTATTTTACTTTTATTGATCTCAAATCATTCTTGTTTTCTGTGATTATGAGGATGATGGTTATACAATGGGTTTAATTGACATATGATCAATAGGATTTGATAGGCCATGCCTAGGGAAGACGGATTGTACTACACCCTAGTTTAGTGCAATTTAGGTAGACAGTCCGTGCCAACCGAAGATGGGTTACACTTATTCATTGATTGTATGTATCCTGTTATAGAATTTGATAATTTATACCTAGGGAAGACGGGTCATACCGCGTCTTAGTGGTTAGGTGGACGATCCGTGCCAACCGAAGATAGATTATGCTTATTCTTTAATAAGGTAGTTTCTTGTCTATTTATAACATGCATAGAATGAATTTATGGGATTAATTATGATTGACCATTGTTGTGCGGATAGAGGTGAAGTCAATACCCTACTCTCTCTTTCTTATTTTAAATCTCTTTTATTTTCATGCACTTTAGTTTTTAAGCAAATCAAATCAAAACCCCTTTTAATTAAGTTAACTTTGATCTTTTAATTTTGATAATTAAACCCTTGCAGTCCTTGAGGTTCGACACCCTCTCTATAGCCGTATCCTACAAAGATTCGTCCTATTGCGAGTGGTTATTTTTATAATTGATATTTTTGGTCACAAAAATACCACATCAGCGCCTTTGCTACAATTATATTTTGGTGTACTTAACTTGATTAATTCCTGTTATCGTGAATTCCTCATATGTATTTGTCTTATCAACATATGCATGTAGTATGGACTAGTTAATTAAATCAATTTGGATGACCGAGTCCTGGGTTTAATAAGAGTAACAAAAGAAGTCCACACAGGGTTCTTGGGTTAATCAACATGGGGAACCGGGAGCATAGACCCATGCCCTAAGTCTCATGTGTTTGTTGATTTCCATAAATTTATGCTTTCTTAAAGAACAACTTAGTATACACTCATGCTAAGTCCTTTAAGAAAGAAAAAAATTAGAGTATATACCCATGCCTAATTCATTGCTTAGGAAAATCTATAGCTTAAGGAGTATACACCCATGCCCTTAGGTTGTCAAACATTAAATATACTGGTATGATTGGCGCATTGGGATATTGTTATCTTAATTAGTCTGATTAGTGGTGGATATCAAACTCCTATCCTTTTTTAGTTTTAATTTATCTTTTATTTTATTTAATTAGTCTGATTAGTGGTGGATATCAAACTCCTATCCTTTTTTAGTTTTAATTTATCTTTTATTTTATTTCTTTATTTTAATTCAATCGTGACAATTGAATTTTATCTGTTTGATTAAATAGGAAATTACTACTAAACATTTTGCCGATCCTCGTGGGAATGATCTTGTATTTGCCTGTTATACTATCGTTTGATTTTGTGCACTTACGAGTAAAACCTACCAAGTATTTGCCTATTAATTTAGGTAGGTATTTGGCACAACATTCATGGCGTCACCTCTTTCAATGAGAAGCAAAATATGATAAAAAGATCAAATGTTTATCAATATTGTGACTAAACATATTCTTAGAAATTTGCTTTTGAAATCGTTATAGAAAGAACCGATGTCATAATCATTGCTGAAAAAGGTGAAACACCCATAGGATTTACTCTGTATAAGTTCTCTTGACTTTATGACTTGCATATAAATTGTTCATGAACTCTTATGTTATGTGCATATAATATGGTTTATATGTGCTTCTCTTTGATTATGTTGTCTTGAATTTATGACTTGCATATAATATGGATTGTATGCCTTTTTATAATGTTCATGTACTATTGTATGAGGTACATATAATATGGGTTATATGTGTTATATGCTTCTTCTATTGTGACATTTTGGTGTACATATAACATGTGTTATATGTTTTTCTTGATACAAACTCATGTGAGTAGGTTATTAGATAATAGTGTTGGAGGTGTCTCCCACTTTATGTTTTAATGCTATGCTTGTAATGAGTTTGTTATTGTTTTCAGAGAATAGGTACATTAACATATTCCATCAACCAAAGTCTAGTAGTGGTTTGTTAGGCTAGGGTTAGGGTTGTAAATTGTTATTTAATTGTAATTGTTGTTATCTCTGATGTTTTTGGGTTTTGTCACTGAATGGCCAAAAGGGGAGATTGTTAGGTTGTATTTGGCCTTATTCAATGATCAAAACATGTGTTTGTATTTTCCCATTTCTTTCCCTTGTGTCAGGGTAAAGATTGGAGGTGTTTGGCTTTTGTCATTAAATGGCCAAATGAGGAGATTCTTAGGTTTAGTTTGGCCTTATTTAATGATCAAAACATTTGTTTGTAATTTACCATTCTTCCCCAAGTGTTGGGGTGAAGATTGGATGTTTGTAAGAGTTCTTTGCCTTCCCCGTTGGATATGGTGTCAGAATGGGCATGTGACGGGTCTGAAGGATAGCTCTCTGGTTTACCGTCAGGAGTGAATGGGACAAGTGATGGGAAGTTACTATTTTCTTGTCAGAAGTACTGTTAGGACGAGACATGTAACAGAGAGTTACTGTTTTCTTGTCAGGAGTTGCATCAGGATGAGGATGTAACGAGATTGAAGCTGAAGCTACTGTTTCCTCGTCAGGAACCCCATTAGGACGGGCTCGTAACGGGACCAAAGCTGAAGCTACTGTTTTCTCGTCAGAAGTCTCTTTAGGACGGGCTCATGACAGGTATTTAGATCTACTTTTTACGCTTTATGTCTTAACGAGGATTAAGTCCCGTTATGATGAGGATGGCTTACAATATCAAATTTTGGCCTTCCCGTCCTCACGAAAGATAATCCCCATTAAGATGGAAAGAAGTAAAATTTAGATCTATAAATACCTATCTTATTTTCAGAACTCTTTGAACCTCTCTATTTCCATTTATTCTCTTCTGAGTTTGGAGGTTCCCGGTAAAGAAATTGTTGCTACTATCACTCATGGAAGTGATACCTTTCACCGTTGGTTGTACCAAGTAAGGTTGCCTAAAAGGCTTTGTTTGTGCCTTCTCGCTTACTTGGAGTTTTTTGTGTTGATTTCAAACCATGCCATACACATCACTCAACCGCAAAGAAATCTACCAAAAGGTCGGTAAGGAGATGCACTGCATAAAGATGGTCAGGATAGAGACAAGCTGGGAAGCTTGTTGTTCTTACTAAGTCTAGAGGTCCTCTAGGGAGTGAGTATTCTGTAGTCTGTAACTCTGAATCTTCATATAGTAGTTTTTGGGGTTTGGCTGCCTCAGAGTGGTTTTTCCAATTGAGGTGCAGGTTTTCCACTTTGTCGACAAATCTTGTGTTGTGGTTCTGTGAATGTTCTTTATTGTTGTGTTGGTTTATTATTAAGCATAGCTATTTATTTTCCTTGTATAAACTGCTTATGCATTTGTTTTGGTTATATAAATCGCTTATGCGTTTGATTTGAGGCTAGAACACGATCCTTCACTTATGCATTTGATTTGGGGGTAGAACACTATCCTTGTTGTTTTATCACAAATATTTTAGAAACACTCATTGTTTTCATTAGTTTTTTGAAAACGTACTAGGATCGTGTTCTCCCTCTAATCACCAAATAATCAAAACATGGAACTAAGTGATTTAATAAAATAAAACATGCACAACAAAATTAAACAACATCACAAACACAACACAAAATTTGTTTACGAAGTGGAAAACCCTATGAACCAATCAAAGGTAAAAACCACTCTGGGGCATCCAAACCCAAGAAATCACTAGATGAAGATTTAGAGTTATAGACTAGATGATACTCACAACCTGGAGGATCTCTAGACTTAGTAAGAATAACAAGCTTCCTAGCTTGTCTCCACCACTCTGGGGCAACCAAACCCGAGAAATCACTAAATGAAGATTCAGAGTTACAGACTAGACGATACTCACAACCTGGATGATCTCAAGACTTAGTAAGAACAACAAGCTTCCTAGCTTGTCTCCATCCTGACCATCTTCACAGAGTGTGTTGTGAAAGTTTTTTGTACTCGCAGGTACACGAATCGGTTTGCAATATAATGCTGCAAGTGCGAGGTCGAACCCATAGGGAATTGTGTTTATGAAAACAATTATATCTAAACCAATTAAATCTTAACCTAGTTCCAAAAGGTGAGAGATTTTTGAATAGAAAATCAAAAGCATAAAGTGAAAATTATGAAATAACGAAGCACTAACGTTTTAGAATCGACACTCACAAAATCATAGCAACATATTCTCATTGTCAATAATATATCCGAAGTCATATGTTTGTTTTACTTCGCTTTAAAGAATTAATTAGAACAATTCAATGTATCCATTTATGCACAAATCAATGTTCAATTTAAATGAAATCATCTAATGTATCAGTTGATGAGTGCCAAATATTATATATTTGGGCCCCTTAACTTGTATTTGTTAAGCTCTTAGCTCTGTTATTTTCTGATATTTTTTTGGTAGTTTTGGTGTTTTAGTGTTTTGCAGGTCATTGAGAGAAAACTGGGGTTTGAAGGTGGAAATTGCAAAGAAGTTGAAGTCCTCTAGAAGAGCGATCGAGCGCACGCTTGCACCGCGGAAGATCTAATGAAATCCCGAGTGCACCCGCACTAACCTGGCAGCGCCGAAACCCTAGTTTAGGTTATAAATAACACATTTTTCTCTTGTAAAAGGGTATTGGAGGCGCCGTTCTCTTACTATTGTCGAATTTTCACAGTTTTCGAGCTCCTATTTTGCATTCTTTTGTAAGTGTGATTAATTTTATGCTTTCAATTGAATTCATGATGTTGCATTTAGTCATGAGAGGCTAAATCCTTCAACTAAGGTTGAAGATGAAGCTTCATCATTGACAAACTCATATATTCTCGTATTTTGTTCTTACAATTCTGACTTTGAATAAGAATGTTGTAGTTTTCCATTCAATTGGTTGATTCATCTCTTTTAACTGAATGTTATGAACTATTATGTGTTGGAGTTGGATATTTGATGTGTTTCATCCTTCGGATACATCAAATCATTTGATTGAAATCGGATATCCGTTGTGACTCGTTAATCAAACCGATACATAGGATGATTTAATTTCAATTAGATATTTGTTGTGATTTGTAAAAATGGGTGGATTCATTGAATGATTTAAACTATATTTTTGTAAAACATTGAACAACATTTTGAGCATAATAGTTTGTCGATTGTATGAGCAAATACGAGAATATAGAGTTAAGATTTGGCGAAGTGAATTATGAAACTTTCGTGTTTTCTACCATTTGATTTCATCATTTTCTTTAGTTTATATTTTATGTTGCATGAACAAATCACGAACTTTGGAACTAGGTTAAAATAGGGTTAGTTTAAATAGAAATTGATTTACACAACACAAATCCTAGTGGATAGACCTCGCACTTGCACACACACTATATTGCACACGACTCGTGCACTTGCGAGTACAATGAAATTTGCACAACAAATTCTGGCGCCATTGTTGGGGATTTGTTGATTTGTGAAAATTAATTTTTGTTTAAATTAATTTTGTTTTTCTACTAGCTATTTAGATTTTTGTTTTATTTTTCTGCAATTTTAATTTTTTTTTTTCATTTGTTTTTTGGTTGTTTCTACCATTTTGATCTTAAAAAAAAAAAAGAGTTTGTTGTTTATGTTTTTTCTGCACTTTCGGAGAATTTCAGTCCCTGCCAGTACGCTCATCTCACCTCAGCTGCGATCGAGCACACTCAAGCATTTTCCAGCAAGCAGGTCGCATGCCTGCGCTCAATCCACTCCGCAAGTGTGCACAAGCGCACAGCAAACATACATCTACACTCCATCGCATAGTCCCTGCGCTCAAGTGCACTACCAAAAGCAGCTAAGCACAAATTTTTTTTGTTTTGAAATTTCTTTTGTATATTTTTGTTGATAGTTTGTTTCTATTTTTATTTATCTTTTGTTTGGTTGCTTGTTTTCTTTTTGTGAATATTTCATTGTTGTTTAGTTAGTTTGTTTGAGCACTTGTGATTGGTGTATGCTTGGTCGGAGATCCCTAAATTTAGATTTGACACCTTTAGATCCCAACATTGATAGAACTCTTAGGAGAACTCGGAGAGCACCTATTGAGAGTGAGAATAGAGGTGAAATGGGAGACCAATGAGATAACATACCCCAGAATGTGGAGCAACCTAGGGTTGAGCATGAGGATGCTAGAGTTGGGAATCCCGAGCAAGCTAGAGCTTGGAATGTGGACTTCACTACATCACTTAGGGATTTGTTTGCACCTGTTGCGACTAACTCCCATTCATGTATAGTGTTGCCACAAACCAATGCTACCCATTTTGATTTGTTCACACCTGCATCTTTGTCACAATCATCGCTGGATGAAACAATGAAGGCATTCATACAATCGAATAGCCAAACGATACAAGAGCTCAAAAACTCTTCTTTGGAAAACTGTTGTGCAAAAATCTACCTAAATTAATAGGTAAATAATTGTACGTTTTACCTGCAAGTGCACAAGGTCAACATGGTAGTATAAGGTGCAAGTACATGATCATTTCCACGAGGATTGCTGAATTTATGTTTAAAAATAGATTCCTTAAGCAAAAGCAAAATAAAAATTGATTGTTGATGTGATGATAACAAAGGGTAGGGCTTTGATATCCACCACTAATTATATTAAACTAGTATATCAATATGCCAATGCTTTGATCAAGTTATGCATATTTAATGTTTGCCAACCTAAGGGCATAGGTGTATACTCCTAAGCTATTGATTTCCCTAAGCAACGAGTTAGGCATGGGTGTATACTCTAACTCTTTTCTTCCCTAAAGGATTTAGCATGGTGTATACTAAGTTGTTCTTTAGAAAAGCATATGTTCTTTGAAAATCGACAAACACACAGGGCCTAGGGCATGGGTGTATACTCCTAGTTCCCCATGTTGATTAACCCAAGAATTGTGGTGTGGATTCTTTTGTTACTTAAGTTAAACCCAGGACTCGATCATCCAAATTGATCTAACTAACAAGTCCATACCACATGCACATGTTGATCAGGCATACACATATGAAGAATTCATGCAAGCAGGTATTAATCAAGTTAAATAGCACAACATGATCATCACAAGGCGCCAATATTGAAATATTAATTTAACATAACTAGGGCTTCAATCTAGCCCTACTAAGTAAATTAGCTACACATAGAGTTGATGTTAAACATCTTCATAAAAGAAAAGAAAAGAAAGGAAAGAATAAACCTGAGACTTGACTTGAGAGCTCCTATTCTTCTCCCTTCTCCAAGCCTACCTATTCTAAAGGCTTAGGAGTCTATTTATAGGCTTTAGAAGTCCTTGGAAAAGTAGTAAACCCTAGGGTTTTCGTAGGGTTTCAATCCTATTACAATTTGGAGTTTGAAAAACCCTAATATGGAAATAGGGACATCATAGCCTCCACTTGGAATGCCTCATGCGCACGGGTACGCTCGATCACAGGTCTGCGATCGATCCTTCTTTTGCCTTGCGCTTGATCGCTCCTGGCCTGGCTCGTGCAGCATCTTCTCTGGTATTGCGCTCGATCCAAGGTACCCTGCGATTGATCGCAGTACCAGGGAGCTCCAATTTTTCCATCTTCTCTTTTTGAGCCTAAATCACCTAGTTTTACTTCACTTTCTTCCAAAAGCCTGTAAAAACATCAAAAACACAAAAAGGAATTAAAATGGCCTAATTAACTACAACCAAAGGATTAAAACATGAAAGATAAGGGCTAAAAATATGAATATTTTAGCACTGATCAAAAACACCCAAGCGATAGATGAAGTGAAGAATGCCACCATGGTTAACACGCAAGCAATTGTGAAGATGGAGAGTCAGATTGGACCGATAGCCAATCACTTGGGTGAGAGAGAAAAGGGAAAGTTTCCCAGTCAACCCGTGCCCATCCCAAAAGGATAATATATGGTTGAAAATTCCTCAAGTCTTGCACACGAGCAAGAACATGTGCAGTCGATTGTCACACTGAGGTCAAGGAGACAAGTGGACAATCAAGTGGTCCTTACTAAAGAGAACCCTGCTGTGTAACAAGGGCAAGAGAGTGGCAACAAGGAGAAGAGAGATGTTGAGCCATCTACAACCACGGCCATTGTTGAGGACCCTCCTAGGTCATTTGTGCCTAAAGCACCTTACCCTGAAAGGTTGCAAGCACCCAATAAAGGAGGGAAGTTTGAGGACATTCTTGAGGTGTTCAAGTAGGTCCAAATCAATATCCCATTTTTGGACGCCATCCAACAAGTGCCTTCATATGCCAAGTTCTTGAAGGACTTATCATAGTTAAGAGAAGAACGAGTGTCCCGAAGAAAGCATTTCTAACCGAGCAAGTTAGCTCTATCCTTTAGTGCAAGTTGCCCATTAAGCATAAGGACCCTGGGTGTCCTACCATCTATTACATGATAAGAGTCAGCCGAATTGAGAAGGCTCTTTTAGATCTTGGGGTGAGTGCGAATCTCCCACCCTATTTAGTTTACCTACAATTGGGGTTAGGAGCAATGAAGCCCACATCCATGACACTTCAATTGGCTGACAGGTCAGTTAAGATACCATGGGGAATCATTGAGGATGTTTTGATCAAGGTGGATAAGTTTTACTTCCCCGTGGACTTCATTGTGCTAGACACAAAGCCCGCCTAGAATGTTGGGATTAAGATACCGGTGATTCTAGGACGACCATTCATAGCTATGGCTAACGCCCTGATTAACTGTAGGACAAGGGTGATGAAGATTTCCTTCGGAAATATGACAGTGGAGCTGAATATCTTTGATATCAGCAACCAACCACTGGAATATGATGAAGTGAGAAATGTATGCTTGATAGAGGAGATTATGGAGGAGACGGTGGATGAATCAAGCATTGAGGACCCCCTAGAGGCATGCTTTGCTCATTTTAGAGACGATTTAGACTTGGATAAGTTGCTTGAGCAAGCAAATGCGATTTTGGAGATTGTTCCTTTGGCGAGCAATGAGAAGGAGGAGATAGCAGTACCTGATCCCCCCAAGAAGGAACTTAAGCCTCTATCGGATAACCTTAAGTATAAGTTCCTAGGTCCAGCAGATTCTTTGCCTATGATTATAGATTCGGATTTGGTTGATGCTCAAGAGGAAAAATTGTTGGAGGTTTTAAGAGAGCACAAGGAAGCTATCAGCTAGACCATTGAGGATATCTCAAGGGGATCAGTCCCTCGGTGGTGATGCACAAGATACATTTAGAGGAGAATGCCAAGCCATCAATGGAGCCACAGCGAAGGCTAAACCCAGCTATGCAAGAGGTTGTGAGGGCTGAGGTGATTAAGTTGTTGCATGCAGGAATCATTTATCCAATCTCGGATAGAAAGTGGGTAAGCCCAATTCATGTCGTGCCAAAGCGAGCGGGATTGATGGTAGTAAAGAACAAGGATGACGAGTTGGTCCCAAATCATATTCCGTCAAGATGGAGAGTTTGCATAGACTACCACAAGCTAAATGCCGCCACCAGGAAGGATCATTTTCCACTCCCATTCATTGATCAGATGGTGGAACGCTTGGCTGGGCACGCATACTATTGCTTCTTGGGTAGTTATTCTGGATATAACCAGGTCCCTGTGGACCACGAAGACTAGGAGAAGATGACGTTTACTTGCCCTCTTAGGACGTTTGCCTACCGTCGCATGCCCTTTGGGTTATGCAATGCACCTGCTACTTTTCAGCGGTGCATGATCAGTATTTTTTCTAACATGGTAGAATGTTTCCTTGAGGTTTTCATGGATGACTTCTCTGTCTTCGGTTCATCGTTTGAGGAGTGTCTGCACCACCTCACCTTGGTCTTAATGAGATGCAAGGAGAAGAACCCGGTGCTCAATTGGGAGAAATTCCATTTCATGGTGAAGCACGACATTGCACTAGGGCACGTCATATCTCATCGGGGAATTGTGTTTGACAAAGCAAAGGTAGATCTGATTTTCAACCTTCCACCCCCACGTACGGTGAAGGAGGTTCGTTCTTTTTTGGGCCATGCAGGATTTTATAGGTGATTCATCCAAGACTTTAGCAAGATCGCCAGGCCCTTGTGCAAACTATTGGTGAAGGATGCCCAATTTGTATTTGATGAGGACTGCAAGATAGCATTTAGGAATTTGAAGAGAATTCTAACGTCCACACCCATTATTCAGCCACCCAACTGGGGTGTACCATTTGAGATCATGTGTGACACATAGGATTATGCAGTCAAAGCTATTTTGGGGCAGCGTGATGATAGACTCCCCCATGTTATTTACTATGCGAGCAAGACTTTGAACGATGCACATCTCTATTACTCTACCACTAAGAATGAGTTGTTGGTAGTTGTTTTTGCGCTGGACAAGTTTAGATCCTATTTGTTAGGATTTAAAATCATCATTTATTTGGATCACGCAGCATTGAAGTATCTTTTTTCCAAAAAAGATGCTAAATCTCATCTTATTTAGTTTATGTTGTCTTTTAATTTTCAAAACCAAAATCAAAAACCTTTTGGAACTAAGTTAGGATCAAATTAGTTTAGATATAAGTTGCTCTTTCAAAAATACAATTCTCTGTGGGTTCGACCTCGTACTTGAATCCACTAACTACAATCGATTCGTACACTTGCGAGTTAAATAAATTTACACAACAAGTTTTTGGCACCGTTGCCAGGGAATTATTCAATTTTTTAAACCAATTTATTTCAAAATTAGTTTTATTCTTCTACTAGTTATAATTAGGATTTTTTTTTTCTGCAATTTGTTTTGTTTTATTCGTGTTACTAATAAAAAAATAAAAAATAAAAAGATTTTTCTTGTTGTTTTTTGTTTTAATTTTTTTGGCTTGTTTTACAGTTCTGCCGCAGCACCTTCCACACACCCCTGCTAGTGCAATCAATCGCAACCTTGCTACGATCGAGCGCACTCGGGGCCAAGATAGCAAGCTCAAGCGCACCTACGCTCGTTAACTGCCGCATCTTCACTCAAGTGCGATCAAGCACACATCAGCGCGATCGAGCACACTCACAGCGAAAGCAGCAACTGTAGCAGTTCCGTAGATTTTTGCCAAAAATTTATTTTTGATCCTTTTTGTGAGTTTTTAAATTTTAGTTTTATTTGTTTAGGTAGTTAGTCATTTTTTTTCATTAGTTTATTTTATTTAAAAATATAAAAATACAAAAAAAAAATTAAAAATTAAAAATGGTTAATGTTTTATGTGGGATATCTGCATGCTAAAAAGTGTGGGGGAATCATGAATTTTCATTTTAATGATTTTAATGCCTCTCCCAATTATAGGACACCAGCTCCTACCAACTACCCTCAAATTTTTTACCCACAAAAGCCATGTTCATACTGCTCTCTGCTCCAATCCTTATCATCATTATAGTGATTGTCCATCATGGGACAGGCTTCTAATTTTCCATATGAGCAAATGAACATCAGTTTCTCCAGTCTAGGGTTTGATTCAAATTTCAATTATTTCAACCTGGACTGGAGCAACCAATCTAATTTCTCATGGTCAGCTCAGGCTACATGAAATTATGCTCACCAATTTGATGAATTGCACCATTCAAAATATCCGCAGTTCGATCACCAAGCTCAACCACTTGTGGATCAAGCCATTACTGAAATGCCACAGCCTGCACCACAATCATCATTGGAAGACATGATGAAAACATTCATGCAATCAATTGAAAAGAACATGCAAGAGATGAAACAAAAACTGCGTCAATTCAATCAAGAGCTCAAAGAAGCCAATACTCATGCTACTGCAGGGATGGAAGAATGGATTGGCGAGAGTGAGAATGAACATCCATCTGAACATCAACTTGACCCAATGTCTTAATATTGGGACAGTGAGAGCATAGAGGATAACAATGAGGAAGAATAGCTTCAAGGTCAGCTGATGGCTCAAGGACACTACATGATTGATGAGGATGAGTCCGGAAATTCTTATCATGAGCATGTCCAAGCCACCTCCAACTTTGAAAGAAAGGAAAGTGCTATAAGAAATTATCTTCCTAAAGATGAGGTATTGCAATTTTCTCTAACTGCTCACATTGGTGACTTAAAAAGGAGAATAGCGGAACTCAAGGCAGTTAGGTTGGCCTAAATCAAAACTATAAATAAGTGGGGACTATCTCTGTTTTGTGAATATTGTTATAATCCTACTCACCACCAAAGCAAATGTCCATTCATTTTACACTACATGGTTGATGAGAAGGAAATTGTGGATAACAAAGAGGAGTACGCAGAGCAACTTGAGCATGCTCAAGTCGCCACTGTTAAGTACTAAAATATTCAAATTTTCAGCCCTTAACTTGCAAGTTTTAATCCTTTGGTTTTAGTTAATTAGGTCATTTTAATTCCTTTTTATGTTTTCCATACTTTTGTAGGCTTTTGGAAGAAAATGAAGTAAATCTAGAAGATTTGGGCTCAAAGTGAGAAGAAGGGAAAAATAGGAGTCCCTGACACTGCGATCAATCGCAAGTTCCCTGCGATCGAGCACAGTACCAGAGAAGACATAGCACGAAGTAGGCCAGGAGCGATTCAGCGCATAACAAAAGAGGATCGATCGTAGACCAGCGATCGACCGCACACGGGCTGCGATCGATCGTACCTATGCGCATGAGACATATCAAGTGGCGGCCAGAGTGTCTTTCTTTCCATATTAGGGTTTTCCAACTCCTAATTGTAATAGGTTTTGAAACCCTACGAAATCCCTAGGTTTACTAGTTTGTCAAGGACTTCTAAAGCCTATAAATAGACCCTTAAGTCTCTAGAATAAAGAAGGCTTGGAAGGAGAAGAATTGGAGCTCTTCAAGTTCAAGTCTCGGGTTCATTCTTTTCTTTTCTTTTCCTTATGTTATGAAGATGTTTAACATAAATTCTATGTTTAGCTAATTTATATAGTAGGGCTAGATTGAAGCCCTAGTTAAGTTTTGTTAATATTCAATATTAGCGCCTTTGTGATGATCTTGTTATGATGTCTAACTTGATTAATACCTAGTTTCATGAATTCCTCATATATGTGGGCCTGATCAGCATGTGCATGTGGTATGGACTAGTTAGTTAAATCAATTTGGATGACCAAGTCCTGGCTTTAACATAAGTAACATAAGAATCCACATCGCGATTCTTGGGTTAACCAACATGGGGAATCGGCAGTAGACACCCATGCTCTAGGCCTCATGTGTTTGTCGAGATCCATAGTTTTATGCTTTCTTAGAGAATAACTTAGTAGACACCCATGCTAAATTCTCTAAGAAAGAAAAAAAATTAGAGTAGACACCCATGCCTAATTCGTTGCTTAGGGAAATCAATAGCTTAAGGAGTAGACACCAATGCCCTTAGGTTGACAAACATTAGGTATTCATAACATGATCAAAACATTGGCATATTGATATATTGGCATATTGATATTAGTGGTAGATATCAAAGCCCTACCTTTTTATTAGTATCAATCTAATCCAATCTTTTGTTTTATTTTACTTTGGGAATTTAATTTAGATAAAATTCAGCAGTCCTCGTGGGAATGACTCCATATTTGCACACTATGCTACTATGTTGACCTCGTGCACTTGCGGGTAAAATGTACAATTATTTACCTATTTTTTGGCACCATTGCCGAGGACTGCGGTGAATTTTGTTTAAATTTATTTTCCTTTAGTTGTGTTATTTTAATTTTTCAATTTTAAATTTAATTGTTATCAAAAATCAAAAAAAAAAAAATTGTTTTCCCTAACTTTTCTGTTTTCTGTTTTAGGTTGCGGATTGGCATTCTGTGATTGTGATCAATCGTCAGCCAAGTGCGATCGAGCGCATTGCAATCGAACGCACCAACCTGTGATCGAGCGCAGTTCTAGAGAGCATCCAGACCAGTAATACTGAAGCTGCCCGACTGAAGAAGCAATGCAGTTGATGCAAGGTCGTCGATCTCAAGCCTCAACCGTTATTCCACTCGATCCTGAAATTGAGCGGACAATTCAACAATGACCTAGAGACAAAGAAGAGGAGGAAGAAATTGAGATGTAAGATTTGCAAGAGAATCCAATTGGACCAAGACCATTAGAGGCAAATCCACCACGGGTGAGGAGGTCGATGAAGCAGGCATTCGTTCCAGCAAACCTCCATCAACCCTCATGCATAGGATATCAACAGGAGGTGGAAAGTAGCGATTATGTTTCTCCTCAAATCCTTAATGCATCGACTCACTTCAGAGGCACAGCTACTGAGGATCCCAACTTGCATCTTAAAGAATTCTTTGATTTATGCAAGTTGCAATATGTCCAAGGCCTAACTCCAGAGAGACTCAGGTTAGTCATCTTCCCCTTCTCTTTGAAAGATAATGCTAAACTGTGGTACAATTCCTTGCCTGCAGATTCTATCCATACTTGGGAAGAATTAACCACCAAGTTTCTGAAGAAGTTTTTCCCAGCCCAGAAGACAAAATAACTTAAAAGGGAACTTTAAATGTTCCAACAACGAGACGGAGATTTGTTCTTTGAGGCCTGGGATCACTTCAATTCCTTGCTTCTAAAGTGCCCACATCACAACATCCCTCAAGATGAGCAAATACAAATTTCTAAGAAGGATTAGATGATACTAACAAAGGGATGGTTGATTCAGCTTGTGGAGGAACACTTATGGAGAAGAGTAGTGAGGAAGCAATGGAACTTTTTGAGACATTAAGTGAGCATTCCCAGCAATTCTACTCAAGAGGAAGGAGAGGAGTCAAAAGCAAAGGCATGTATGAAGTAAACCTTAGTGGAAGATCTCCCAATCAGATGGCTACTGTAGAAAAGAAGTTGGACATGATTGTCAAGGCCATGACTGCTTAGAAAATAGCACCTCTACAATAGGACACATCAATCCAAGTATGTGCTATTTGTTCTCATCTAGATCACACTACTGAGACATGTCCCGTATCTTCATTTGCAAAGCAAGAAGAGGTTAATTATGTGGGACAAAACAATTACCCCCACAAAAACAATCCATACTCCAATACTTACAATCCAGGATGGCCCAACCATCCAAATTTCTCTTGGAGTAATAATCAAGGACAGCAGAAAGGGCACCAACAAGCAAGCCAACCAACTCAAGAGTCAAAGATGAACCAATTGGAGAATATGATACACAACCTAGTGACTTCACAACAGCAATTCACAGTTGATAAAAAAAACAATTCAATACAAAGACAGATCAAGCCATTCAAAGACTAGAAGTGCAAATGGGCCAGATGGCAAAGGAGCTGAGTGAGAGGAAGTAGGGAGAATTTCCAGCTCAAACTATACCTGACCCAGGGAGTCACCAGTAGCTGAAAGCAACCATAGTCCTCAGAGGTCCTGTTCCTGCACCATCAAGGGCACTTGAGCCAAATTCTGAAAAGCTCAAGTGTAGCTCTTCACACTAGAAGACATTACAGTCACAAGTAGAAGTGTTTGAGCAATCCAAGAGCTCGAACGCATCTACTCAAAATAGTGGTACTGAGGCCATTGAAGGCGGTACAATTTTTTTTCTCTTGCTTTTCATCATATCAATTTCTTTACTTTACATATGTCTCAATTATCCTTTGTGTTTCGTTTTCATTATTGACCATTATTTTATTTTTATTTTGTTTTTTTTTTTAAAAAAAAAAAATTATGTTACTATGATCGATCGCAACAAGTATGTGATTGAGCACAGTAACCGAATGTTGGCTCTACACATTCTGTTAGTGCGATCGAGTGCACATCACCCACATACGCACACCCTGGCCGAATGCGATCGAGCGCACCAAGTGTGCGATCAAGCGCACTCGGATAGAATAGCACATGACCTATTTTAGGTCAGTTTCCCCCTAATTCCCCTCACAATTTCCCGGCGCCGTACAAGTCCCCAAACCACCCAACTCTGGCCACCTCCTCTACAAACACACCTACACCATTTTCCACCACTCCAACCACCTCCACACCACCGCACCATCACTGCACAGCCCCTTTCTACCCCACGACCATCACCCTCATCACATATAATCCATCCCGTCCTATCAACACCCCATCTCCGAACACTCCCCCAACCTCCAATTTTTTCTTTTTCTTTTTGCAATTGTGGGTATTCATCCACCCACATTGCCTCTGTGTTGGGCATTTCTTTTCTTTGCAGGGGGTTTTGGGCACCTTTTGTTGTATTTTGCTACTATGGTCATCAGAAGTGCACACCAACTATTCGAAAAACGTCCCCAGTCAAGCTCAACATGCTTAGAAACCGTGCCTCATCCTCCTGGGGGTCTGATACCCAAGCTATTTCTCCTCCGCCCACTTTTGAGGAGTGGGAGCTGCTGTTTGAGACAACGTTTACCATAAGAGAGGATTTTCAAAATCTTGAAGCAACTCAATGGGCGGTCGCCGAGTTCAAGCGTCAGGGGCTCAAAAAGCTTTTCAAGCCGGTCACCACCACGGCCTACCGAAAGCTGGTGATCGAATTCTATGCCAAACTGTCCCATGACTGGGACAATTTGGCCACTCTCTCTTCAAAGGTGCAAGGCCAAGCTATTGATGTGACTAAGGCCGACATTGCAGTAGCACTTCAATGCAATGATGAGCACCCTCCAGAAGCTGCACATCTTGCCGAGCAACTGCCCTGATACTATGTGGCAGAGATCATTAAGGATATGTGCCAAGGGCACTATGCTGATGCCCACCATAATGCCGGCAGCCGGTCCAATCTACCTCAAAGGCTTTGGTTTGTGGACTCAATACTACACTGCAATGCCTTCCCCTTGGAACACAAAACTCAAAGGCGTGATCAATTTCTCCAAACCCTCTACGCCTTCCACAAAAATGCTTGGTACTCCATTCCAGACATCATTTGAAACCAAATACATAAATTTTGGAATGGAGCGCACATTGGAGGAGCAGAGTCCACTCATTCATGGGGGTTGCCTTTTCCATACCTCATAACATATATTCTTTGAAAAAAGGGCATCAAGGGCACTGCAACTGATGAGCCAGTCACTACTACTCCAATATTTGGCATTCGCCAATGGAATAAGAGCTGCTCCCATATGCTCTGGATACTCCTAGCACCAGTAGCTGGTGAAAGAGAGAGTGAGGCTAAGCCAATGGCCGAAGATGAACCGGCAGCTGAGCTGGTAGCAGCGGAAAAGGAGGAGGCTCCAATCATTTTTTAAGCCGCAGAATACCGCTCCATTAGTGAAGAGATGGCAGGCCTTTGAAGGGAATTGGCTGATCAAAGAAGGGAAGCTCGGGAAGATAAAGCACTGATGGATCAACGATTAGCTACCTTAGAAGAATTGATGCGGTCCATCCTTAGCCGTTTGCCACCACCATCTGGAACATCTACTTCTGGACAACACTGAGATGTGACCACAGTCTGGCTGAAGACGTAAAACTTAGCGCTTATGGGAGGCACCCCATAGTTTATCCTTTTATTTTGTTTTGCTCAAGTGTGTTTTAAGTTAATCCTTTATTTATCTTTAGTTTTGTTCCTTGTTACTTGTTTGTGTGTTTTCTTATTTTGCAGGGACAAGTGTGCTTCACTTCAAGTTTGGGGGTCTGCTATGAGCCATGCTTTCCAAGATTATTTCGTCCATCTCCCTGGTACATGCTTTCCTTTACTTAGACACATTGGGGACAATGTGTCATTTAAGTTTGGGGGTATGGGCACACATGATTGTTTACACACACTTTGTCCCAATTTCATGTTATTTGTTTGTTTCGTGCGTCGTTTGTTTATTGGGAAAAAAAAAATTATGCATGTTCATGTTTGTTCTAAAATTTTAAGTTGATCTAAAATAATTTTGGTTTGAATTCATCAGTGAGCTTAACATTTTGAACACATGATCTGATGAGTGAATCTGTTAGTTTGATTACTTGTTTAGGACAGTTGAAAAATTACATGTTTGATCTGATCACACAAAACACATTAGCACATAATCTGTGAGGTATGACATGAGGTCTGATATGTGTGTTTCTGCAACTTGGATGAAATTGGATGACTTATTAGATGACACTATGGCATATATAGTGATAACAAAAAAAAACAAAAAAAAAAGATATGAAATAAATTATCATTGATGGGCTTTTCACTGAGTAACTGGACCTCTTGCCTCAAGGCATTGAGTGTTCACGTCGAAAGGTGAAAAATGTTGATTTGATCAATGTCATGGTTAGTTGGTTTTGTAGTCTTTTTGACTCGAGTTAGTAGGTCCTTAGGGGTGTCTCTTCACCTAATGCCCTAAAAGCACCTGGTTTGGGAATCATTGACTTAACACTCATTACAAGGGTTAATTAGAAAGCTTAAGGGAACCAACATTGCACAACCTGACCAAAAAAAAAAAAAAAAAAAAGAGAAAAAGAAATATGCCATTGTGTCATTCTAATAGGGATTCTAGTGAATTTTGAGATATGAAGACATTACATATTGGAAAGATTTGCAAACCTCATAATTTTGTACTAATTCACTGTAGACAATTTTCAAACTTGTGATGATTTAGCATGTCCTTGTAAGTAATTGCACTTTGAGATTCCAATTCATTGTAAAGATGGAGTTCATCTTTTTAAGCTTCCTAATGAATGAAAATCATGATATTGAAGTGATGCTTTACTTTTTGAAATAATATGAACTGTGCATGATGTTTGTGGGTAACATTTCGGGAAAACCCTCACGAGACTACATTCGTCCTCTAGGGAATTCCTAGAGGTTTAAAAGGCTTATTGCATATGCTAAATGCAATCGTACATCCCACGAAAGATAGATTTATCTTTTGTTTTCTGTTTTTCTAGTTTGTTTTTAGTTTTGTATTGCTAAGGGACTAGTAATATGTAAGTTTGGGGGTGTGTTAAGTACTAAAATATTCATATTTTCAGCCCTTAACTTGCATGTTTTAATCCTTTGGTTTTAGTTAATTAGGTCATTTTAATTCCTTTTTGTGTTTTCCATACTTTTGTAGGCTTTTGGAAGAAAATGAAGTAAATCTGGAAGATTTGGGCTCAAAGTGAGAAGAAGGGAAAAATGGGAGTCCCTGACACTGCGATCAATCGTACCTTCCCTGCAATCAAGCGTAATACTAGAGAAGACACAACACGGAGCAGGCTAGGAGTGATCAAGTGCATAACAAAAGAGGATCGATCGCAAACTTGCGATCGAGCACACATGGGCTGCGATCGATCGCACCTGTGCACAAGAGACGTATCAAGTGGTGGCCAGAGTGTCTTTCTTTCCATATTAGGGTTTTTCAACTCCCACTTGTAATAGGTTTTGAAACCCTAAGAAATCCCTAGGTTTACTAGTTTGTCAAGGACTTCTAAAGCCTATAAATAGACCCCTAAGTCTCTAGAATAAAGAAAGCTTGGAAGGAGAACAATTGGAGCTCTTCAAGTTCAAGTCTCGGGTTCATTCTTTTCTTTTCTTTTCCTTATGTTTTGAAGATGTTTAACATACATTCTATGTTTAGCTAATTTATTTAGTAGGGCAAGATTGAAGCCCTAGTTATGTTTAGTTAATATTCAATATTGGTGCCATTGTGACGATCTTGTTATGATGTCTAACTTGATTAATACCTAGTTTCATGAATTCCTCATATGTGTGTGCCTGATCAACATGTGCATGTGTTATGGACTAGTTAGTTAAATCAATTTGGATGACCGAGTCCTAGCTTTAACATGAGTAACAAAAGAATCCACGCCGCGATTCTTGGGTTAATCAACATGGGGAACCGGGAGTAGACACCCATTCCCTAGGCCTCATGTGTTTGTCGATTTCCACAATTTTTATGCTTTCTTAGAGAACAACTTAGTAGACACCCATGCTAAATCCTCTAAGAAAGAAAAGAATTAGAATAAACATCCATGCCTAATTCATTGCTTAGGGAAATCAATAGCTTAAGGAGTAGACACCAATGCCCTTAGGTTGACAAACATTAGATATTCATAACATGATCAAAACATTGGCATATTGAAATATTAGCGAAGTATAATTAGTGGTGGATATCAAAGCCCTATCTTTTTATTATTATCAATCTAATCCAATCTTTTGTTTTATTTTACTTTGGGAATTTAATTTAGAAAAAATTCAGCAATCCTCATGGGAATGGCTCCATATTTGCACACTATGCTACTATGTTGACCTCGTGCACTTGTGGGTAAAACGTACAATTATTTACCTATTAATGGGAGTCCCTAACACTGCGATCGATCGCAGGGAACCTACGATCGAGCGCAGTACTAGAGAAGACACAGCACGAAGCAAGCTAGGAGCGATCGAGCACATAACAAAAGAGGATCGATCGCAGACCTGCGATCGAGCGCACACGGGCTGCGATCAATTGCACCTGTGCGTAGGAGACATATCAAGTGGCAGCCAGAGTGTCTTTCTTTCCATATTAGGGTTTTCCAACTCCCAATTGTAATAGGTTTTGAAACCCTACGAAATCCCTAAGTTTACGAGTTTGTCATGGACTTCTAAAGCCTATAAATAAACCTTTAAGTCTCTAGAATAAAGAAGGCTTGGAAGGAGAAGAATTGGAGCTCTTCAAGTTCAAGTCTCGGGTTTATTCTTTTCTTTTCTTTTCCTTATGTTATGAAGATGTTTAACATAAATTCTATGTTTAGCTAATTTATTTAGTAGTGCTAGATTGAAGCCCTAGTTATGTTTTGTTAATATTCAATATTAGCGCCTTTGTGATGATCTTGTTATGATGTCTAACTTGATTAATACCTAGTTTCATGAATTCCTCATATATGTGTGCCTAATCAACATGTGCATGTGGTATGGACTAGTTAGTTAAATCAATTTGGATGACCGAGTCCTGGGTTTAACATGAGTAACAAAAGAATCCACTCCGCGATTCTTAGGTTAATCAACATAGGGAACCAGGAGTAGACACCCATGTCCTAGGCCTCATGTGTTTGTCAATTTCCACAGTTTTATGCTTTCTTAGAGAACAACTTAGTAGACACCCATGCTAAATCCTCTAAGAAAGAAAAGAATTAGAGTAGACATCCGTGCCCAATTCATTGCTTAGGGAAATCAATAGCTTAAGGCATAGGCACCAATACCCTTAGGTTGACAAACATTAGATAGTCATAACATGATCAAAACATTGGCATATTGATATATTAGCGAAGTATAAATTGTGGTGGATATCAAAGCCCTACCTTTTTATTATTATCAATCTAATCCAATCTTTTGTTTTATTGTACTTTGGGAATTTAACTTAGATAAAATTCAGCAGTCCTCGTGGGAATGACTCCGTATTTGCACACTATGCTACTATGTTAACCTCATGCACTTGTGGGTAAAACGTACAATTATTTACCTATTAATTTAGGTAGATATTTGGAACAACAACCACCATACTTGAGAGTGAGAAACTTGTTGATAACATTGAGGAGGAAGAAAAAGAAGAAGAAGTTGAGCACCATGAGAATAGTGAGCCCCCAACAAATCCTGATCTGCCTAGTGACATGGAAGTGAGTACTGAAGTTCATGCCTACATCACTGTCCCTCTTGAGACACATCAAGAATCCAAAGCTTCATCGCCTGAATGTCTCAAAGAGCCATCTTATGTCAAGATACTCAAGGACTTGTGCACACAAGCACACAAATCTAGGAACCACTTTCCTAAAAAGATCCTTTGAAGCAAGCAATTCTATATAAGATGGCGAAATATCCTTCCAGAGGGGTATGAATTTTTGAAGAAGAAAAGGTGGAAGGGATTGGTTGGACTTCCCCATGATAGGGGGATGCACTGTAAAGTTTCTCCTTCAGTTTATTTTCTGCACTTCACTCCACAAATTCTTTCTTTTCTTTTTCATTACATGTTGTAGACACAGCCTGAAGTAGGCTGGGAGAGATCGAGCGCATAACAAAAGAGGATCGATCGCAGACTTGCGATCGAGCGCACACTAGGCAATCGAGAAAGGAAAGAAATAATTTGTGGAGTGAAGTGCAGAAAATAAACTAGAGGAGAAACTTTACAGCGCTTCCCCTATCATGCGGATGCGGATGTCCAACCAATCCCTTCCACCCATTCTTCTTCAAAAATTCATATCCCTTTGGAAGGATATTTTTCCATCTTATATAGAATTGCTTGCTTCAAAGGATCTTTTTAGGAAAGTGGTTCCCAAATTTGTGTGCTTGTGTGCACAAGTCCTTGAGTATCTTGACATAAAATGGCTCTTTGAGACACTCAGGCGATGAAGCTTCAGATTCTTGATGTGTCTGAAGAGGGACAGTGATGCAGGCATGAGCTTCAGTACTCACTTCCATGTCACTAGGCAGATCAGGATTTGTTGGGGGCTCACTATTCTCATGGTGCTCAACTTCTTCTTCTTTTTCTTCCTCCTCAATGTTATCAACAATTTTCTCACTCTCAAGTGTGGTGGTTTTGTTTCAAATATCTACCTAAATTAATAGGTAAATAATTGTACGTTTTACCCGCAAGTGCACGAGGTCAACATAGTAGCATAGTGTGCAAATACGGAGTCATTCCCATGAGGACTGCTGAAATTTATCTAAATTAAATTCCCGAAGTAAAATAAAACAAAAGATTAGATTAGATTGATAATGATAAAAAGGTAGGGCGTTGATATCCACCACTAATTATATTTCGCTAATATATCAATATGCCAATGTTTTGATCCTGTTATGAATATCTAATGTTTGTCAACCTAAGGGCATTGGTGCCTACTCCTTAAGATATTGATTTCCGTAAGTAACGAATTGGGCATGGATGTCTACTCTAATTCTTTTCTTTCTTAGAAGATTTAGCATGGGTGTCTACTAAGTTATTCTCTAAGAAAGTATAAAACTGTGAAATCGACAAACACATGAGGCATAGGGCATGGGTGTCTACTGCCGGTTCCCCATGTTGATTGACCCAAGAATCGCAGTGTGGATTCTTATGTTACTTATGTTAAACCCAGGACTCGGTCATCCAAATTGATTTAGCTAACTAGTCCATACCACATGCACATGTTGATCAAGTACACACATATGAGGAATTCATGAAACTAGGTATTAATCAAGTTAGACATCATAACAAGATCATCACAAAGGTGCCAATATTGAATATTAACAAAACATAACTAGGGCTTCAATCTAGCCCTACTAAATAAATTAGCTAAACATAGAATTTATGTTAAACATCTTCATAACATAAGGAAAAGAAAAGAAAAGAATAAACCCGAGACTTGAACTTGAAGAGCTCCAATTCTTCTCCTTCCAAGCCTTCTTTATTCTAGAGACTTAAGGGTCTATTTTGTAGGCTTTATAAGTCCTTGACAAACTAGTAAACCTAGGGATTTTGTAGGGTTTCAAAACCTATTACAATTGGGAGTTGAAAAACCCTAATATGGAAAGAAAGACACTCTGGCCGCCACTTGATATGTCTCCTACACACAGGTGCGATCGATCGCAGCCCGTGTGCGCTCGATCGCAGGTCTACGATCGATCCTCTTTTGTTATGGCTCGATCACTCCTGGTTTGCATCGTGCTGTGTCTCTGGTATTGCGCTCGATCGCAGTGTCAGGGACTCCTATTTTTCCCTTCTTCTCACTTTGAGCCCAAATCTTCCGGATTTACTTCATTTTTTTCCAAAAGCCTACAAAAGTATGGAAAACACAAAAAGGAATTAAAATGACCTAATTAACTAAAATCAAAGGATTAAAACATGCAAGTTAAGGGCTAAAAATATGAATATTTTAGCACTTAACAAGTCTTAAACAAATCCTGGTAGCGATTTCGCATGTCCTGCTCTGCCTCCCATGATGCTTCCTCGACACCATGGTTACGCCAAAGTACCTTAACGATAGGAATCATCTTAGTACGCAGCAATTGCTCTTTTTGATCCATGATCTTCACAGTCTCCTCGACGTATGTCAATCCTTCTTGGATCCCCATTGGCTCTTACTCCACGACTACGTTAGGATTAGCGACGTATTTCCTTAGCATCGAGACATGAAAAACATCGTGTGTCCCAACCAAATCTAGGGGTAAGGCAACTCTGTATGCCAATCTCCCCACTCTTTGAGTGATCTCGAAAGGTCTAATAAATCGAGGGCTAAGCTTCCACTGAGGGTGTCAAACCTCAAGGAATGCAAGGAATTGTTATTAAGTTCTTCACGATTAAAAGTAACTTAAGAAAGGAGTTTGTTGAATTGTTTTGTAACTAAAGTGCATAAACATAAAAGAGATTTTAAATATAATCGAGAGAGAGAGAGAGAGGGAGAAAGTAGGGTATTGACTTCACCGCTATCCGCACATCAATGGTTAATCATATTTAATCAAGAAATTCATTCTATGGATGTTATAAAGAAACAAGAAAATACCTTATTAAAGAATCAATATAATCCATCTTCGGTTGGCACGGACCGTCCACCTAACCACTAAGATGCAGTACGACCCGTCTTCCCTAAGTATGGATTATCTAATTCTTTAATAGGATACATACAATCAATGGAATAGCATAATCCATCTTCAGTTGTCATGGACCATCTACCTAAATTACACTAAACTAGGGTGTCGTACGATACGTCTTCCCTAGGTATGGCCTATCTAATACTATTGATCATATGTCAATTAAAACCGTTGTATAATCATCATCCCCATAATCACAAAAAATAATAATGATTTGAGTTCAATAAAGGTAAAAAGCTTTCTAAGACAAGATAAGAATTTCACCAACATTCATTTTGGAATTTAAGAACAATTGCATTTAAACATGAAGAACAAAATCAAATTGTAGCAATTCTCATAATTATACAACCAACATGCATAAATTGAAAATCTATAAAGTAAGATACAATCAAACCATTGTGCTTGGATAGGGTTACATCAATACCCCACGAAGGGTTTTAGCCGCTCATAACACTGCTAAGATCTAATAACTATTTGCTAAATTTTTGCTTTAGGTAGCAGTGTTCTTTCTTCAATGTTTAGAGGTCTATTTTATAGGGATTAGGAAAACCTAGAAGCCCTAGAAGACCTAGAAGCCCTAGAAGCCCTAGGAAAATCGTAGGTCAGTCTCCCAGTCCAAGTGGGAGACTGAAAACCCAATCCAAGGTGGAAAAGGACTACTACTGTGTGTTGTATGCTCGAGTGTGCTCGATCCCAAGGGAATTGCTCTCGAGAGCATGTGGGCTCGAGCTTAGGCCGTGATGAGCTCGAGCGCAGGTGCACTCGAGCCTAGCTAGTGGGCAGCTCTAGCGTAGGTGCGCTCGAGCCCTTTGCTGGTGAGCTCGATCCCAGGTTTCCATAATGCATTCAAATGGTCTTCTAAGCCCCAATTTTCACTAGAATTCTTGCATTTGTCAAATAAAACCCTGAAATATAAAAACAAAACAAAATCCAACAAATAACAACGCTAAAGAATTAACATATGCAAGTTAAGGGGCTTAAATGTGCAACATTCGGCGTTCATCAATATTATTAGCTAAAATATGTTCGTAATCATGTCACCTTGACATTTATTACTCAAAAATAATTTAATCACAATTAATTCCACTAAATGATTGTGATTGAACTCCAATAAATATTTTTTATTAAAACAATTAATCCCTTTAACTTTGACTTATGATTCCTCCTTGAAATATTCCGTAGCAGAATTAAGGCTTAGGATACTGCCACTTAATTCTCTATCTCTTTATCCTTGAGTCACTGATTTTACATTATTCTCATACAATTAAAAAACACATGTGTATATATATATATATATATATATTTTGGTATGCCAACCAAAATGCCATGGCCGAAGACTCTGAGAATATTAGCCATAAAATCTATTTCAAGAGGAAATTTCTTATCTCTTTGTTTACCAACAAAAGATTTGGATTCCCTCTTGAAGTTGGTGTTCCTACAATGTTAGATGTGATTACCAACCGTACTCAGTTCTGGTCATCAATGATAGGTCTCACCCTAAAATATATTTAAGTAATCCTCACTTCACATTTGAGTTCATGAACTTCTTAGGATTTAGAATCAAAGTCTAAATAGTCTTTAAGGAATTTATTGTTTTTCCTTAACATACAATATCTTTATGAAAAGACATCTCTTTGGTTTGTTCAATGCCTTAGGTTCTTAGCACACTACCCATCAATCCCAAAGTCACTGCTTCGCTTGATCAACGTAGATCACCAAGATTAGATGTGTAGCAGTCTTACTTAAAATGAAATGCCCAGTTCCATTTACTGACTACGAACTTTATACTTTAAGGATACAAGGATTATGGACTATGACCTTGTGTGATAACTATGTTACTCACACCCATAGCAGTATTCAATGTAATCCTAGGACCTTTCACATGCATAATAAATATGATGAACATGGTAATAAGCATGTAAAAGACATTTCATATGCTATATGCTCAAATCATTTTAATAAGTGAATATAACACACACACACACACACACACACACATATATATATATATATATTCATTACAAACATTTGAATGTCAATACAAATATAAAATCATTTGGGTTAGGGGCATAATCCTAACAGGAAGTACTTCTTTAAGAACTCTTGTTGCATCTGAGCCCAAGAAGTGATGGAGTTGGGTTCTAGGGAATTAAACCAATGCACGGCTCTGTGTTTGAGAACAAAGGGGAAAAGACGCATCCTTAAATCGTCCTTGGTGAAACCATGTAGCTTAATGTTAGAACATATTTCCAAGAATTCATAGAGGAGCTTGTGAGGATTCTCATTATTAAGTCCAAGAAAAGATGGCAGACTTTGAATAGTGAATAGTGATAGGAAGAATCCTTGTTAGATAGGGCTATATTGAGGGTGTCGAACCTCCAGGACTGCATGAGTGTTGTTATCAAGCTTTTGAAAATTAAATATAACTCAATTTGAAAGATAATTGATTTGTTTTGTTTTGTAAAGTAAATGCATAAAAGTAAAGATAATAATGATGAGAAATAGAATAGGGGGTTAATTTCACTACTAACTGCATAACAATGGTCAATCATAAATTAATAAGGAAAATTCATATTATGCATGATATAAGGTTCATCTCACTCGAGTAGTAAAGAAATTGTCATCATTAAGAAATAAGTATAATACATCTTCAGTTGGCACGGACCGTCCACCTAACCATGAAGATACAATACGATCCGTCTTCCCAAGGTATGGATTATCTAATTCTTTAATAGGCTACACATAATCAATGAATAAGCATAACTCATCTTTGGTTTGCACGAACTGTCTATCTAAATTACACTAAACTAGGGTATAGTACAATTTGTCTTCTCTAGGCATGGCCTATCTAATCCTATTGATCATGTGTCAGTTAAAACCATTATATAACAATCATTCATATAATCACAAAAAATATGAAGGATTGAGTTCAATCAACATAAAAGATTTTCTAAGATGAGAAGAAATTCATAATGATTGAATATAAACATTAAGATCAATTCTCATGGTTATGCACCCATCATGCATATAGAAAAACCTTATTGATCATGTGTCAGTTAAAACCATTGTATAACAATCATTCATATAATCACAGAAAATATGAAGGATTGAGTTCAATCAACATAAAAGATTTTCTAAGACAAGAGAAGAAATTCATAATGATTGAATATAAACATTAAGATCAATTTTCACAGTTATACTACCATCATGCATATAGAAAAACCCAAATTAAAATGTAATTAAATCATTGTTACGTGGAAATGGCTATATCAATGCCCTATTACGAATTAGTTACTCATCTTGGTTCTAGGATGGCCTCCTGCCATATTCATCTTCTCTTCAACTCTTCAAGCCTCCAATAAGATATTTTATGTCTAAGACTAAGCACACCTTCTCTTGAAGCTTAAAGGTCTATTTATAGGGACCAAACAAGCCCTAAAAGCCCTATGAAACCCATAAAATCTGTGGGTCAGTCTCCCAGTTGGAATAGGAGACTGAAAACCTTCTCCAAGGTGAAATTGGGCTTCTTCCGTGACTTGGGAGTCTGAGTGCACTCGAGCCCATGTAGGGGTGCACTCGAGCGCTCCTTCGTTCAAACTGCTTGCAAATAGCCAGCAAACAGAGGCTCTTTTGACCTAGTAAGCATCGAAATTAGCAAACTCTCTTGAAACATGACTTTGTATATCTTTACATTAGCTTTCCAATGCTGTAAAGTTTGATCCAATCCGAGTTTTGAAACTCTAGATATGGCCTTTTTAGTAAGACTCGTCAGGTGCGAATCATCGCTCGATCTAAATTTGTTGCCAATGCTCCCCGAAGTGTCTTAAGCCCCATAATTAATGGAATAAATTTCATTTTACCTTTCGAACCTAAAAAAACTAAAACTAAAACAAAACCAAGCAAATAACAATGCTAAGGAATTAACATGTGTGAGTTAAGGGGCTTGAATGTGCAACATTTTATGCTTATTGATGAGTGCCAAATATGGTATATTTGGGTCCCTTTATTTACATTAGTTAATCATTTACCTGTGTCATTATTGAATGTTTTGTGTTAGTTTTGTGTTTTTAGTGTTTTGTAGGCTGTTAAAGAAAAACTGCAGCTTTAAAGGGAAAAATGCAAAGTTTGGAAGAAATCACACTTTGAGAAGACCTAGATGATGTAGTTAAGTTTAACCCAATCAAGGAGAGGATTAAGTGAAAATTTCTCTAATCGGAGTTAAAATCGGATTGGATTCAAAATCAAATTTTGTACTTGTCTCAGTATTTTGACCATAACTTTTTGTTCAAATATTGGATTGTGATTATTCTAGCGGCATTAGAAAGCTAACTCAAAATACTACAATTCGTTGTAAAATAGGATTTTCCTAATTTGGACAGTTACTATACCAAAATCGTCCCGCAATAAAAGGATATAAATCTGGACAAATCCTATTCCAGACTTCTATTTGGACTAGGAGACAGACCTTTGAATTATCTAGGTTTACTAGGGTTTCTAGGACTTCCCTAAGCCTATAAATAGACCTCTTTGCATTCAAGAAAAGATATGCAATCCCAGAGAGCAAAATTCTACAGTTTTTCTCTTTAGTTTAGTTTAGGTTTAGATTTAGGTTTTATTTTTATGTAGAGCTAAATTCCGAACTAAGGTTGGGGATGAAACCTCACCAATGAAGAATAACGTTACTTTTCTGTAAGTTTTTATTATTCCAATTTTATTGAGCTTAATTTCAATTTTTTTTACTTCTTTTCAACATGTGGAATAATCCTTGGATATTTTATTGTAATTCAAGGATACACTTGATGATTTAAGATAACTTTACATAATTGATTGCTTGGTTTTATTTGCATAAAAATTGGATATCCCTTCTGATTTGTTCTTCGGATATATTTGGTGTTTCAATTAAATTTGGATTCCTTTTGTGATTTGTGCAATGAATGGATACATGTGACGGTTTTGATTAATTTTTTTAAGCATAGTAAAGCATACATAAGATTTAATTTGTGAGAACTTCGGATTAATATTGATAAACATGGAAGTATGTGGTTATGAGTCGGTGAATGTGAATTCCCAAACCTTAGTATATTTATCCCTAGATTTAGTTTATTTCATTTAGTTTATGTTTTCTTTTCAATTTCAAAAACCTCAAAATCAAACTCCTTTTGGAACTAGGTTAGGGTAAAATTAGTTTAGATATAAATTTGCTTTTCAAAAACACAATTCCTTGTGGGTTTGACCTCACACTTGCAATCCATTAAATTACAAACAATTCGTGCACTTGCGAGTTGAATAAATTTGCACAACACTTATCAATGGGCTTAATTTCATAATAAGTTGCCATAATGTACTGAAGGAATGAGGGAGAAGTGTAAGTGGTAGGGAGATAGTGATCTCTCAGTGCAACAGGTTGTTCTTCCCCAGCCATGGTTTTAGTGTTACGCTCTCCTAGCAAATTAGAGTTTCTTTCGGTCTAAGTTGTCTAAGAGTGCGTTCAATGTCGCAGTCGCAAGAAATTAATGGAAATAATAAAGAACGACAACCTAACATACACTAAACTAAAAATAAACAAAAGGAAATAAAAACAACAAAAATAAAAGCTCACAAACAGCCCAAGGAGTGCAACTTTGGAGACAAACTGTAGTTGTTGTGTTGTCTTGACAAGTGCGCTCAAACTCAGTGAAGGTGTGCTCGAGCATACCATGGAAGGTTGGGTGTGCTTGAGTGTACTGTGCAGAGTCTATTTGACAGTCCCGGACCTGAAATAGAAAAAAAAAAAAAAACAAAAAAAAAACAACAACAACAACAACAACAAAGCAAAAACAAACAACAAAACAGAATTAGAATAATAAAAATAAAATAAAATAATAAAAAAGAGAAGATTCAAATTAAATTCAACCCCTAAAACTTAACAATGCAACTGTTTAGCAATCCCCGGCAATGGCACCAAAAATTGATGTGGTCTTTTCGTTGTGTCAAAAATTATTAATAATAAAATTATCACTCGTAATAGAATGAATCCTCGTAAGATAGGACTAAATTGAGGGTGTCGAACCTCAAGGACTGCACTAGTGTTGTTATCAAGTTTATCAAGATTAAATCTAACTCAATTTAAAGAAGATTGATTTGTTTTTTATTGTACAACTAAGTGCATAAAAGTAAAGGCAAAAGTAGATTGTAATGAAAGAAAGAATTGGAGGTTGACTTCACCACTAATCGCATAACAATGGTCAATAATAAATTAATAAAGGAAATTTCCTCTATGCATGATATGACTCATGTCACTCGGGTTGTCAAGGAAATATCATGCCGAAGAAATAAGTATAATCCATCTTCGGTTGGCACGGACCGTCAACATAGCCTCTAGATGTGGTATGGTCCATCTTCCCTAAGTATGGACTATCAAATTTTTTACTCATGAGTCAGTTAAAACTATTGGATAACCATAATTCTCACAATCATAGAAAATAAGAATGATTGAGTTTAATCAAGATAAAAAGCTTTCTGAGAAAAGATAAGAATTCATCAAGATTGAATATAAACATTAGGAGAAAAATATAAAATGGCCCCCCAAACTACCAGCCATTTGCAATTTTAGTGCCCCCAATGTTCAAAATGTAATAAAGTAGCCTCCCAAACTATGATCCAGTTGCAATTTGGTCACTCCGTTAGTCAGCACTGTCAAAATGGATGGAAAATGCAAAACGACATCATTTTGTTGAGGTTAAGTTACTAAAATGCCCTTTAGGAAAAAAAAATCAATTTAAAAAAAAGGCCACAAAACGTTGTCGTGTTGCTTGAAAAAAAAAAAAAAATCCCTTGCACCTACCTAAACGGCGCCGTTTTGGTAAGGTAAGGGATTAAAACGAAAGAAGAGAACCCCGTCCAGCAGCTTCCTCACTTCGTCTTCTTCGTCAGTTCAACCTTCCAAGAACAGCAACAACAAAGAATTTCAATATTTCCATTGCCTCATCTTCAAACCAAACCATCTGCTAGGACCTGATCTCCAATAGCAAGATGAACAATATCACCAGGAAGTAGCTCATATATTGATAATTTTTGTCTAAACCCATTTCTGGTAACCTGGACTATAATTTTCTTCTTCTCCCTATCCAAATCCCTAAACTGCAGAAATGGTTTATAATCACTTATGGCAGTGACAAGTACAACAAGCAAAATGCTAGCAACAATTCCAAGGCCATCATGGAGAAGAAGACCCACTGCATGTTTCCGCTACTCTAGGGTATTAAAACTAACGAAAACGGCGACGTTTTGGTTCCTGTCATCCATTTTTTTTCCAATCAATACGACATCATTTGGGGGGCTTCTTACATTTGATTTTTTTATCCCAAAAGGGCATTTTACTAACTCAACCTTGCCAAAATGATGTTGTATTGAATTTTCCATCCTATTTGACGGTAATGACTAATGGAGTGGCCAAATTGCAATTGGTTGGTAGTTTGAGGGGGGGGGGGGGCTACTTTATTATATTTTGAACATTGGGGAGCTAAATTGAAAATAGCTGGTAATTTGGGGGGCTAAATTATATTTTTTCCCAACATTAAAGAGCAATTCTCAAAGTTAAACAACCATCATACATATAGAAAAATCTTAAATTAAGATACAATCAAACTATTCTTACTTGGAAAGGGCTACATCAATACCCTTTTATGGAATTAGTTGCTCATGGCAGTGCTAGGATGGCTTTCTGCCATGTTTATCTTCTCTTCAACTCTACAAGTCTCAAAAAAGATATTTATGTGAAATCTCTCTAGAGCTAAGCATAACCCTCTCTTCAGAGATTTTTAACACATTTCTAGGGTTTAAAATAAACCCAAGGAGCCCTTGGAGTCCCAGAAATGTATTTCTATCCCCTAGTCGAATTAAGAGATCTGAACTTGTTTCCATATCAATTATGCATTTCTGTCCAGCAAGCCAGTGCGAGTGCGCTTGATCCCAGTTGGTGCGCTCGAGCCCCAGATTGTGCCGTTCGAGCCCATGTGCGCTCGAGCCTTGTGAGGGAGGTGCTCAAGCCTAAGGAAGAAGGCGCTTGAGCGTAGGTGCGCTCAAGCCTAAGGATGCTAAGCTCGTTCCCAGAAACTTCAATAGCTCCGTAAAGTGTGTTTTAAGCTCAAAATCAATGAAATTTCTTGCATATTTATTTAAAACTTGAAAACACTAAAACAACACAAAATCAAATAGATAACGATGCAAAGGAATTAACATCGACAAGTTAAGGGGTTTGAATGCGCAACATTCTGCGCTTATCACCCATGTTTTAAATAAATAAAACACTTAGCCTAATAAATAAGAAAACTTAACTTTGGTTAAATTACATCAGCTTGGTGAGGGACCTAAAGGTTAAAATATTATTAGCTTAAATATGTTCGTAACCATGTCTCCCTCACATTTATTAGGCAACGACATTTTAATATTAATTAACTAAATAATTGTGACTACACTCCAATAAATATTTATTAAACAATTAATTCATTTGGCTTACTTAATGTTGACTTATCATTCCTCCATGAAATATTTTGTAGCAAAATTAAGGCTAATGTTATTGTCACTTACTTCTCTACTTCTTTATCCTTGAGTCACTGATTTTATGTTATTCTCATACATGTAGAAAACACATGTATATATTTTGGTGTGCCAACCAAAATGCCTAGGCTAGAAACTCTGAGAATAATAACCATAAAATCTATCTCAAGGGGAAATTGCTTGTCTCTTTGTTATTCGACAATGGACTTGGATTCCATATTGGAAAAAAGCTTTCCCACAATATTACATGTTGTTACACAACGTATCGAGGTTATTTCGACCAATGATAGGTCTCACTCTTTAATACATCAAACTAACCTATATACAACATTTGAGTCCACAATCCCCTTAGGATTTAGAATCAAAGTCGTAAGTAATCTTTTAAGGAGATATTGTCTTTCCTTATAGACAATATCTTTGTGGATAGATAACTCCTTGCTTGGTTCAGTGCCTTAGGGTCTCAGTACCTACACATCAATGCGTAGTCACCACTTTGCTTGATCAAGGTAGATTACCAAGATTCGATGTGTAATAGTCTTTCTCAAAATAGAATGCCCCAGTTCCATTTATCGACTGCGAACTTTATATGTTTAAGGATTAAAAGGATTATGGACTAAGACCTTGTGTGATTAACCAAGTTACTCACACCCATAGCCATATTCAATATTATCCTAGGACCTTTCACATGCATAACAAATATGATGAACTTTGGTAATAAGCATGTAAAAGACATTTTATATGCCATATGCTCAAATCATTTAATTCGTGAATATAAGAGAGATTCATTACAATGAATGTCAACACATATATAAATTCATTGGGATTCAGAGCACAATTCCCAATAAAAACAATAATTGGATCCAAGGCTCATATAACAAACACACACATTTTGACCATAGAGTTAACATGTATAGTAAGTCTATGGCTGTTATCTCGCATGTATCAGTGTCCCATGTCATATGATGTAATTAGTTTTATCCGTCCTTTACATGCATCTCCTATAAATCTCAACATGTTCATTTTCTTGCTTAAGCAACACGTTTTCACAAAATAGAGTTTATAGTAGATCAAAATGTATTTCATGAGATTTGTAAAGATGCATGTTTTTGTACACATAAAATAGTCATGCAATGCGGCAAAAGTAACAACAAGTATTCATCTGAGTTTGTACTCACTTGTGTCGTAAGTTTCCTTCATAAAATCCTATTGAGGCTCCACAACCTCAAAATCTGAGAAGATACCTATCATTAGTTCTAAACTCAAGCTAAAATAAGCCTTAGACCTAAAAATGTCCAAAACAGATTTTCTGCCTGACCATCAAATGTTTGGTCAAAGAGGCGCGAACATTCGGCCACGACATCAAACGTTCAGATAGAGAGGTGTGAACATTTAGTGTTAGGTAAAAAACCCATTTCAAACCGAAAAGCTACTAAACCACCTCTAAGCAAGTCCTAAGGCCTTATCATTATTTTTAACAAAATCCTAACCCAAAATAATATCTTCATGTAGAAGAAACTACATCTAATATCATCAAAATGTTAACCCAAGCTTAAACCAAGATTAAGGCCAATAACATAACTAGAAGCTCAAAGCTACCAACTAAGCTAACTATGAAAGCACTTAAACAACATAACAACTAAGTAAAGCACATTGTAAGCTTAGAAGATTACCTCCTTGAAGCAAAGTCTCCAAGAAATCTCTTATTCTCCTTCAAGAAGTCTCACACACACTCAGGTAGAGGTTGTACAGGGCAACAAGGGTGGAATGAGGCTTAAGGGTTGAGTGGGGAATGATATTTATATGGATGGAAAAGCTGTGGGCGCTAATGTGACAGTTCAGTAGGTCACCGAAGGTTTGGCACTTATGGTCGAGTGTTCGGTGTACTATTACACATTGGTTCAAATGTTTGGTCATTACCTAGTGGTTCAAAACTTGGTAAACGAATGTTCGGTGGTCTCTCGTCGAACATTCGGTGTACTTTTGAACATATGCCTGAGCACCTTGTCTGTACTTTCCCAGCATACTATCAGCGAAAGTTCGGTGTACTTTCTGTGGAACATTCGGTGGTGGTCTTTCTATCGAATGTTCAGTACTTCCCAGCCAATGTTCACAGTTGACTTTTTCAGCAATTTAACCGTTTACGCAGTGTTTAGTAAAACAACCGCAACTTTTGCTATGGGTCTCAAAATTGCATGTGTGACCCCATTCCAGAAAGCTCTTTCCTAGAAGAACGTCATGGTATCTATTCCAATATTTTTTATTGTCTTCTTGGAATTTGAAAATCTAATATTTCCCTCTCAAGATGGTGTTTCCAATGCTTTCTTGTCCTTTAGGAATTATTCCTTAACCTTCACACCATAATTGATCACATACTCATTATCCTAATCATTACATTTGGTTTCCATGTATAAGTTGATTCTTCAATACTGCAGGTATCGAACATTCAGTACCTCTGTTAAACGTTCAATGCAACAGTAAAATCTTAAAAAGTCCAAGGTCTTACACTTTACCAAATCAAAACCAACCCCAACATCATAATTAGAGTGTACTTAACCCTAAGTTATTTTTGGGGTATTACACGTAACCAAGCAACTATGGTTACGATGGAATGCTGTGGTCTGTGGGAATCCTATTAGCTCGTCTTCTACATTGGTAAGTCATGTGTCTGAATCATTGACGACGTATCGAAATGCTAATTCTCAGCAATACATAGTGGCAGTAGCGGACAATTCTAGGGATCTTTGCTAACGAGCCCCTGTGGATGGATTTGTCAAAGTCAATTGGAATGCGGCCGTAGATAGATAGATAGCATGAAAAGGTGTGTGGCAACGTTGTTAGCATCAAAAGATCACATCATTGAACCCGATATTACTAAAGCCATGGTGGCGTTAAGGGCTGTAAACTTTAGTTGAGAATTGAGAATCTATAAGGTGGTATTGAAAAGTGACGCTCTCTAAGTGGTGCAATTCTCAAACAAGATGGAAGACAATGGAGCTATTATGGACAAATTGAGGAAGCTAGAGGGGTATTGAGGTGTTTGTATGAATGAGTTAGTCATGTCAGACGAAATCTAAATGATGCAGCCCACCGTCTTGTGAAGAAAACATTATCTATTAGCGAGGAACATGACCTTAATGAGGAAGTTTTTCAATGCATTTCAAATATTATCTATATAGAGTATTGTACGCAAAATGTATTTTTAACAATAGTATCGCTCGATTTCTCTAAAAAAAAAAAAATTAATAAATAAAATGAACACTAGCATATTAGTCCAATGAGGTGTGTAGAGTATGACAAAGAAAATTTCTCTTGTTGCTTACTATATTTAGAGAGATGCTATACAAATTCTTAAATTTACTTTATCAAATGCTTACTCTCTTATTTTGCAGTAAAAATCACAATTAGATTTTGGATGAATTATAATTGAATTCTCAATTTAGTGATTTTTTAATGACACCTTAGATTGTAAGCATCAAAAACTAATTTTCAATGAGAAAACCTTTTATCAGGAACATCCTGATAACACCCCTTCAATCAATAATTGACATATAAGTAAAAATATAAAAAATGCACAAAAATAACTTGGACCAAAATACACTAGATTTTAGGGTGATAAAATTCCTAAATGGTTAACCTTCCCACCTCTAGATTTTAGATTTGAATCCAAAAATAAGTTTTGAGGCAGGTCACGGCCGACAGGGTTTAAGGCCTTCACTGCCGGCTAGACCTGTGGGTTCGGCGAGACCCATGGCGTGGGTTTGTGGGTCTAGCAGGACCCATGCATGGGTTTGGTCGTGGTTCGTGGGTCTTGCCGCGTACAGGTTTTTTTTTTTTTCTAATTTGGTGTGATTGTTCTCACTTTTATTTTTTGCATTTTTTTTTAAATTGATGATGCGTCACATAGTAATTGAAAGCTGCAAAAAAGATGTTATCAAGATAAACCTGATACTAAGGACTCTCATTTTCAATTCCAAATCAAACGGTAAGTATTTGAGAGAATACCCTTTTGTGTAGCATTTCTCATATATATTTTTTCATTATTGACTTATCAAAGAGAAGAAAAACATGAAAAGGTAAACAGGAAGTTTTCTGTGTACAGTATACACGAATATAACCAATTTAATGATTTAAAGAAATTGTTTTGCCGCATATATCATTCGCTACTTTATTACGCTTTAAAAAACAATCTTTATGTCGGATTCACTCTGCGGATTCCCCTAGAGAAACAGTCTCTTCTATTGGTTTTTCCACTACCGTCCTTTGTTTCTTTTTTGGCCTTCTCTGAATTATCAAAAACATTACGTATTTATCAGGTAAGATTTCTTTACCCTGATTTTCATTGACTATTTTTTTTTTTCTTCCGTTTCTTTATTTTTCTTCTAAAGAAATATATCAAAATCCACTAGTAGTTGTCTTTTAAACTGATTTTTATTTCCTAAGCTTTTCTCCTAGAGCGAGTGTCTTTCTTCTAATATTTTTACAAATTTGAGGTTTTGGCTTGCAATTGGTGGGTTTTAAGATTGTGGGTACTTTGTTTTGCTGATTTATTTGATGCGTTGCGTTTGATTTCAGCTTGGTTTCACTGGTTTTTGCAGATAAGCTTTGGTTCTGCGAAATTTTTTTTATTTACCTAATTGGCTTTGTGCATATTGGTTTCAAGAGGAGTGTGACACTTCGAAGCTGTTATTGGTAATTGAACGGTTTAAGCATATCTGGTAAGTGTTTTTTTTTTTTTTTTTTTTTTTTTTTTCTGTAAATTTAATCTTTAGCATGTTTAAGTTTTACCATATTATGTGGTTTGAGTAGATTAATCTTTGTAAACTTTGGTATGTTGGTACTCTGGATTCTCTTCGGGTTTAGTGCTACGCTTACAAATTTGGATATTCCTGTCAGAAATTACATATGCTTTCTGAGAATATTTAGGTTTGATTAACAATTCTGATATATGGGGGCAGCCTGTGTGTGACAGGCTGTAGCTGTTGAGATTCTGAATTCGTTTGGGTTCAAAAACTTCCTTTCATATTTGATGTTTTTTTTTTACAAGGCAGTGGACTTTTAGCGTATTGATGTCTTATTTTCACTTATGATTGTAGAGTGCCACTAGCGCAACTGTGTTTATATATCGTCTTAATCTCTTAATTATTGCAAGTCTATGGAGATTTTTATTTTTATTTTTTTGAAAAAAATACTGGGTTGGGAAGAATGATTTGTTCAAGTTAGAGATACCCTTGTTTGTGATCTGTGATTGATTTTGTCAGAACTCAGTTCATCTGTTCAGTTGCATCGTGCACTAAAAACTAGTTTTGATAGGGAAGTATATGGAAATTTGGAGCGATAACTGCGCATTTCCCTTCTGATTTCTCATTGTTGGTGCACATTTTATAGAGGGACTGACTATTTTTCTAACTGGAAAGTAGATACTATTTTCCACACTTAAGAAGATTTGCTTCATGTCAACATTATGTTGGATATTCAGATTGTCTCTCAATTATACTTTAAAAGATAGATTTTCCTGCAAGAATTTGAGAAACATGAGAGCATACCAACTGTACTACATGGCATGTTTTACCTGCTTTATAAGTTGTTTTTAGCTTGACTGATTAAGGGAATATGGTGGTTATCCTATAAATGGAGTCCTACTGGAGGTTAGGTTGATATAATAGGTCTGATAAGTGTCAGTGGTATCAAGCAGCTACAAGTTTGCATTAAACCGTGTTTAGTTTTTAGTTTCTAGTTTGTAGTTTTTTGGTTTTTTTTTTTTTCCTGATCTATTTTGTTCGTAACGAACTTTCTATGCTTTTAAGGGAGATTATTCTATTTTTATGGGTAGCACCCAAGATACTTTAAGGGTAGTACTCATCATGTTCCTATTCTGCTTTCCTTACTCTTTAACAAAGAAATTGTTCTGAACTCATCTTTTCATTTATACTCAATATCTTGATCATCCAACTCTCTCAAGAAACTGAGACAATATTACATACACCTCTCATTTTCCTCTGAAAAACAGTATCTAAAATTATGAAAGAAAACAGTAATTTCTGATTCACAATCTCATTCTCATAAAAGAATAAACATCTAAAGATTTTTCTACAGGTATATCACCATTGTTGAAGCTATAGTTGACTAATTCTTTTTCTATAATCACAAAATTTAAGGTGAAAGTGTATTTTCTGAACTATGTGTAATGAAATTTGATGTAATTCTTTTGTTGTGTTGTTATATTCTTCTTTACTATTACATACACCTCTCATTTTCCTCTGAAAAACAGTATCTAAAATTATGAAAGAAAACAGTAATTTCTGATTCACAATCTCATTCTCATAAAAGAATAAACATCTAAAGATTTTTCTAAAGGTATATCACCATTGTTGAAGCTATAGTTGACTAATTCTTTTTCTATAATCACAAAATTTAAGGTGAAAGTGTATTTTCTGAACTATGTGTAATGAAATTTGATGTAATTCTTTTGTTGTGTTATATTCTTCTTTACTATTTCTTGAATTTGAATTTTTCATTTTCTTTTTCTTTTTGACTTTGGGCTTTGATGTGATGATTGTGGTTTAGTGATTGAGTTGAGAAAAGAAATGGGTTTTGATAAGTGGTTAATAAAAAAAGCTGTTTTGGGTTTATGAAGGAAAGGTGTTTGGTTGGTGTGGTTGTGCGATGGTGTGACAGATGCTCATGTAGTTCTGATAACTACTTACCCAAAAAAAAAAAATGTAGTTATGATAACTGGAAAAGGAAAAAAGTGGTGGTGCTTCAAATTTTGAAACTGAGATAACCTCTATACTTGTCTATCTCTTGTTCCCCAAAATGTAATCCCAGATCTCTCAATGCTTGAATGATTCTTTATATTTTTCTTTTTCTTTTTTTGTTCTCCAAAAGCTGCTAATTCCAAACCCACTTGCTGTTTTACAATCTTCTATTCGTATAAAATTAGGAACAACTTTAGCAGAGAGAAAGATAAAGATAGAGGGGGTTTGGGGGGGAGGGGAAGAGGGATGCGTAAGAGCCTTATGCTCCCAGAAAAGCGATGGAGGATGCTAGAAAGTTCAGGTATCTGGTTTGTTTGAAAAGATGAAGATAAATCATCAAGAAGAGAAAGGGCAATATTGTCCTTTAGGTTATTGATAAAATTGGAAATTGGTCAAGAGCTTAAGAGGCTCATATGGATTGCAAATAGGAGTAGGCTGTTTAAAACCTTAAATGTGTTTGTCATTGTTGTAGATTTTGCATGAAAGTTTAGAGAGAAAGAGGAGGCTCGTTAGTTCTTATGTAACCTACCTCACATGTTTTATTATATAGGTTTGAGAAATTTCCAATGACCAAAATACCCATGTATATCAAACCCTAACAGACTATTTTTATACTCCCCCTCAAGTTGGAGCATATATATCATATAAACTCAGCTTGGAACAAATAAACTCTTACCTTTTAGAACACATATTTTGTGAACATGTCAGCTAACTGCTTTTGACTTTAGGAATGGTGTAGATATACCTCTGTGAAATGACAATCAAGCTCAATATGCTTGGTCCTTTCATGAAAACTTGGTAGACACAATATATAAAGAGGAATGCTATATATCATTTCACAACTATATCACAATGCTAACTTGAGGTCCCAATCAACACTTTGATTTTTTTTTTCTTTAACAAAGACTGATCCAATGATTAGTTTGGATTGCCACGTTAGTATTGTGGGATAGTTATAGAATAAAAATGTAGTTTCTAACATTATTCATATGTAGAACTGTGTTAAGTGGTTATCACAAAAGAATGGGATAGGAGTCGGAGCTGAAAACCCAATCTCTTGATGAAATTGTCATAGCCACGTTAAGTGCCCTGTACTGCTTCAGCATTAGATTGTGCCATTAGTCTTTGTTTCTTGTCCAAATTTTCAAAAGCCTAAGAATGCACAATATCTTGTAGTAGGCTCTATCTAAGGGTGAATCTGCCCAATCTGCATGTGTAAAACCTTCTACCTAGAGATGTCCATTTGGTCTATATAGTGTCCCAAGACCAGAAGCTCTCTTCAAATACCAGATAATACAAGTAACAACTTCCTATTGTGAAACTTGAGGAGCCTCCGAGAACTGATTAGCAACACTAACTACATCTTAAATATTTGGCTTGGTGATAGTAAGATAATTAAACTTTCCAAGTAGACGGTGATTCCTTCTAGGATCTTCAAATATATCCCCTTCATCCTCTAGTAACTTTTCATTCAGATCCATTGAAATCTCAACAGGACAAGCATCCAGAAGACGTGTTTGTCTAACAAATCAAGTACATACACTCTCTGAAATAAATTGATACCTAGATCTAGCAACTTCAATAGCCATAAAATATTGAAGTTTGCCCAAATCCTTTGTATAAAACATTTGCTGCAAATGTTGAATCAGGCAATGTCTCCTGAATCATGTTTGGTGATCACGATCACCTACAAATACCACAAGGAGAATATGGCTTGCACTAGTATGTGAGTGAAATATTGAGTAATCTGTTTGAATATCTATGGATACCAAACACCAATGTTGCCTTAGTGAATTTACCAAACCATGCCCTTGGTGATCGCTTGAGACCATACATAGCCTTTTTTATCTTACAGACATAGACTTGATACTCTTAGAAGCAACAAACTCAGGTGGGTTGCTCCGTATAAACCTCATCGTGTAGACCCCATGTGAGAAAACATTTTGACATCCAATTGGAACAAGGGTCAATCTATATTAGCAGCCAATGAAATAAGCACACGAACAAAATAAATTTTGGCAACTGGAGAAAACATCTTATTGTAATCAAAACCGTACATCTAGTACCTTTAGGAACCAATTGGGCTTTCAATCTTTCAATGGATCCATCAAGGTTAATAGTATATACCCATTTGCGACCAACAATCTTTTTACCAGGTAGTAAGGCATCATGCTTTCAAGTCCCATTTTGATGCAAGACCTCCATTTCCATGGCTCACCATGTAAATGGAGGTCTTGATACTCCCCTTGAGCAACAAACCCAAGTGGTTGCACCATATAAACCTCCTTGTGTAAATCTCCATATAAAAAAACATTTTTGTTGACATCCAATTGAATCAAGTGCCAATCTAGATTAGTAGCCTATGAAATAAGCACCCGAACATAAGAAATTTTGGCAACTGGAGAAAACATCTCATCATAATCAATACCATATGTCTGGGTATAACCCTTTGCAACCGAATGGCCTTTCAATCTTTCAACGGATCCATCGAGGCTAAACTTAACAGTATATACCCATTTGCAACCAATAGTCCTTTTACTAGGCAGTAAGGCAACATGCTCCCAAGTCCCATTTTGATGCAAGACCTCCATTTCCATGGCTTCCCTTCACTGTTTTTGGGATAGAAACACTAGAGAGATGGGAGATAAAGCTCGCCTCCAACTAGAGTCATATAAAGCATGCTTCACTGTTTTTGGGATAGAAACACTAAAGAGATGGGTAATAAAGCAATAAAGCAAAGGAGACAAAGAATTAGTGAATACGAACTAACTAATAGGATGTTGGGTGTCAATTGTATGGAATACCTCTTAATGTGAGGGTTCCTCGTATTATATAAGAATTGTATAGCTAATTACCAGGCTGTATCTCAGCGATTACAGCAATCTAGGAGTACAAATAAAGCAACTAAAATCTACCTATTAATTATAAGATACTACAGCTATAATACAAAAACATGCCATAACTAGATAGATTAATTATGGCTAAATTACATGATATATCTGTCGTATCTGATTGACATCCCCCCTCAAATTGATGCTGGTCGATCAAGAAGCATCAATTTGCCCACAAGGAACTAATGACGCTATCGTGTCATGGCCTTAGTGAATACGTCAGCTATTTGGAGATTAGTGGAAACATGAGGAAGATATAAAACACGAGTGTCCAAGGCTTCCCGAATAGAATGACAGTCTATCTCAATATGCTTCATACGTTCATGGTAAACATGATTAGTAGCTATTTGAATGGCACTAGTATTATTAGCATGAAGAGGAGTAGAATCAGATTGAAAAAAACCAAGCTCAGCTAGAAGCCCACGAAGCTAGACAATCTCAGAACAAGTAGTAGACATTGCCCGGTATTCGGATTCAGTAGATGATTTAGAAACGCGAGCTTGTTTCTTACTCTTCCAAGCAATTGAAGTATTACCAAGAAACATGCACCAGCCTGTGACAGACTGCCGAGTATCAGGACATCCAGCCCAATCCGCATCACTATAAGCAAAAAGGCGAAGAGGAGAGCTGGTTGGAAAGAACAACCCATGGCTAGGTGACCCTCGAAGATATCGAATGATACGGCGAACAACAGGTAAATGAAGATGGCGTGGAGTTTGCATAAATTGGCTAATCTACTGGACAGCGAAGGAAATATCAAGCCGAGTAATAGTCAAATAGTTCAAGCTGCCTACCAACTGTCGGAACACAGTAGGATCAGAAAGATCACCCTCCTCACTTTGATATTTCACATTAACCTCCATAGGAGTATCCACCGAAGAAGAATCCTGAAGACCAGCAAGGCTAATCAAGTCCTGGGTATATTTGTGTTGATTCAAGAATATACCTGAAGAATCAGTGTGCACCTCCAACCCCAAAAAGATACATAAGAGGACCAGGGTCTTTCATATGAAAAGAAGCCTGAAGATTCTACTTGAGATGATCGATCAAATTGGAGTCAATGCCAGTAATGACTATGTCATCCACATACACAAGTAAAAGAACAAGACCAGTCTGAGTCTTGCAAAGGAACAAAGATGAGTCATATTGGCTTTGGCCAAAGGAGAAGTGAAGCAAAGTAGACTTGAATTTTTCAAATCATGCCTGGGGAGCCTGTTTTAAGCCATAAGAGACCGCTTTAACTTACACACAGCGGCAGATGGAGAAGAAAACAAACCCGGAGGAGTTATGTAAATATCCTTTTTGAGATAACCATGAAGAAAAGCATTTTTAAAGTCCATCTGGTGAAGTGGCCAGCCTTGGGAGGTAACAATAGAAATAACCGTACGCATTGTGGTCATCTTTGCCACCGGAGCAAATGTCTCCTTATAGTCCACCCCATATTCTTGCCTATTCCCAAGAGCAACTAATCCTGCCTTATACTGATCCAGAATCCCATCAGAGCGGAGCCTAATCGAGTAAACTCATTTACAACCGATAGCTTTAACATTAGAGGGGCAAGGAACCACATCCCATGTATGATTGTCCTGGAGAGCCCGAAGTTCTTCGTCCATCACTTTCCACCAATATTCATATTCAACAGCCTCAGAAAAGCATGTAGGGATGGAAATAGAAGACAAAGTAGTATTAAAAGAAGTGTGGGAAAAATCATACCGATTAGGAGGACGTGATAATCGGGCAGATCGTCGAGGACCATACTCGGGCAGGTAGGACATGATATGTAGTCTACCCTCACATATTTTATTATTAAGTGTGAGAAATATTCCAATAACCAAAATACCTATGTACATCAAACTCTAACAAACTCTTCTAAATGTCATGACTTTGCCAAATGGTAAACATAGGTCTCTGTGATCACTTTGTACACATCTCTCTTGAAATCTTCGCATCATATTAACAATTATGACAACCTCAATAGTCTTTTGATTAAGGTGATCAATTTCCTTTTCTGTATCTCCCATTGCTAGATCAACGAAAATCTTGTCAACATCTCCATTTAACAACAGAGTGCACTGCAAATAACACAAAATATATTTTTAGTGCTTACCATTAAAGTTTTTGAAAACGATTGCTTCTTGGGATCTGCCATCTGACACCGAAAATGATCCTTTGTGTCACATCCAAAAAGTTATTAATTGTAAGAAGTGTAGATCTTCTTCCCCTTTCTAAAGCCTTCTTGTCTTGATTTTTACATTAAGACACTATGGATGGCTATCATTGATGCACAAGCAAGGACTTTCCTACTAGGGACAAAAGATATTTTATCATATAGACAAGACTTATAAATACTTTGACCTTGTGTGAAATGGCAAGAATTTGAATTAGAATTTTATGCATTTCTTGTTTTTTGGTAACCTAAAGGTGCAAGAGTTTTTAATGTGAACCACACCTTGGTTAATTGGGATTAGTGCAATAAGTTCAAACCCCTCCCGGGCAATTTTGAGAATTATTCAAACTCGCCAAATGGTGAAGTTATTCAATCCTGAATTTTTTGTTCATTATGTCTTAATCAGAAAAAGAAAAAAAGAAAAAGGCTATGGTGAGTCTATGACTGGGGCTTTATTTCATTCCAATTAACTTGGGCTTCAGGAATACTCTTCTTGGTTTCTTTATTGAATATCCTCTTTCTCTGAAGACAACGTCAAAATCTACATCATGTAGAGGCTTCTAGTTGTGATTTTTTAATCTAGAAATGTTGATAAATAGATTGAGGCATCACCACGGCTTTACCGCACCCTTCAACGTTTACCTTCTCCAAGTGACTGTCCAATGTCGGTTCGAGGAGAGGTCCTGATGCCTGTGATGGTGAGACTAAGAACGAAACTTTTGTCCTCGTATTTTTCTTTCCTCTCTATGCCCTAGCAGTGGCGCGTATAGATGCTGCGTGCTAGGGTCCGGCGACTCGTGATGGAACGTTGCTTCTCCATTGAAGCTAAATCCTTTTGCTTTTCGGCAAAGGAAGGGTCTCCTAACCTTCGTTTGGAGGAAAGGAGAAAATGTTTCGGAGGGTTTATATTTGCAAGCATCCAATGTTCTTGGTTGGTAGACGCGGTGGAAGCGGCGAGTAAGGTGAAGGAGGATATCGCCAAGTCTTACCGTGAGGGAGATAAGGCTTTGATGGTTCATGGGGGTTTTAATAAAGCAGGAAGGTTCCTGGAGGTGTCCGTCTATGTGGAGGGTGGTCATAAAGGAGTCTTACGGCTCCCAAAGGGCCGTTATGGGCGGGGTTGGCGTCGATTTGCGGGTGAGCTGCGTCTTATGTTGGTTTCCCCTGAAGGTAAGAATGGGTCTGTGGAGATCGAGCCCCTCCCTTTGCCGAGGATGCAGACTAAGCAGTCCAAGACCCCGCATGGGTTGATGCTACTGCTGGAGTTTCTGAGGGTCGTTCTTTTGCAGAGGTGTTACAATCGAAGCCTTGCTTCGAGTTGAATGGGCGGTCTTCGTTTTGTATGGATCTTCTCCAGGTGACGACACGTTCTGAGGAGGGGAATGGTGGGTTTGATCAGCGGCCCGCGGTGGATTGTTTTGATCTGGAGAAGCATTCTTCAATGGCGACTGGCTCTTCGAAGAAGATGAGGGGCATTTCTGTCAAGCGATGGGTCAAACATTTCTTAGGGTTTTTTCATTATGAGATGGGCCGGGTTCTTACTGGGCTGTTGGAAGGCTTTCTAGCAGGATTTAAAGGAATTCCTTTAAGAAGACAGATTAGGCCTGCCTTAAAAAGTATGGAAGGTTTAAAGGGTTTCTAGTTTGGGCCTTCTCTAAAGCCCAAGTCCGTTAGGCGTCTTAAGTCTGGGCAGATAGGCATTAAGGGCTTCGGTGTTGGGTCTTCCCTAAAGCCCAAAACCACTGGGTGTCTTAAGCCTTCTCATAAGGCTCAGGTGCTTCCGTCCATGGCTTCTCTCTCGGTGGGATCATCCAAAGTGACCACGAAGTGGGTTCCTTCGTTGACTCCGGAGCTTGCGTTGGTGCTTAGTGATGTTTTGCCAGTGTCTATGGTTTGGCAAGGTGTGGCTAAGATCACGGACGTTGAGCTGGGTTTCGGCGTTAGCTTTGGGGCTGCCGATGTTGGGTATGGGTTTTCGTCAGCGGTCCGGCAACTCTCTCCGGTGAGTATTCTTGTTTCTCCGGTGGGCTATTAGGTGGAGGTTCCCACATCTCAAGCGATCAACTTTGTCTCATCTGAGGTGGTTACTTGTCCAGCGAGCCCTCTGTGCAAGGAAAGGGAGATTGCCTTTCCTGTGGTGACAGATCCTGTCCTTTCTCTGGCGTTCATGGAAGCTTAGGATAAGACTGTGCGAAACCCTTCTCGGTGTGGTGAAGGAGGCGTCCTTGTTTATTCAGGTTGTGCCAAAGTTGGGGTTGATCTAGGTTCCCCATCGGAGACTGTTTTGTTCTCGGAATCTTCTCAGGTTCGGCAGCTCGCTATGGTGGGTACTCCTGTTTCCCCAATGAGGGTTTATGCCTCCCTGGAGATGGTTGCCGAGGCTTTTTCTCCCTCGGTGGCGAATCCTCTGTCATTCTTTTCCTCGGCAACAGAGGAAGCTCAAGCTAAGACTGATTGGATCTCTTCCTCGGTGAATGGTTTGATCAAACGGGGGTTGTTAGGCCCGAGAGTAGTTTCTCCTTCTCCGATTGTGGTGAAAGAGGCGTCCTCGTCTTCTCAAGGTTATAAGGTTGATAGTTCTAAAGGAGCGGCAAAGCTGTGCAGTCTTAAGGTCGATAGCTCTCATGCGTCTCTGGCAGTGGTCTGTGTCCCTTCGGAGGTAGCTCCTGTCAGGGATGATCGTATCCCTGCATTGGAAAAAGGGTTGCTTCGTCGGGGGTTTTTAGGATCTAGAAATGCTTCTCCTTCTCTACCTGCGATGAAGGAGGCTTCATCGTCTGTTAAAGGTTCTAAGTTTGTCGTCGAAGAATCACAGGTTTGTTCTTCTTCGAAGAAGCATGCGGCTGAATTGGGTTTGAGACTCAGTGAACCTTTTCCTCGCATGTCGGAGGGTGGTGCTCCAATCTACTCCTCTGTTTCCAAGTCTCAAATAGGGTATACCCGGAGAGTGAAGGAGAAGATTGCTCAGTAGTTGCATAAGAACAAGGAATTGTTTTCCGAGGTTGTGGTGGAAACTGTGGAGAAGGGGGTGGAGAACTATTCGGAGGTGGTACAAGATGCGGTGAAATTCGCCTCCATTATGGGATTGTCTTGTGGTGAAGGTGGCGACGAGAAAAGTCTTTTGAATCGTTTTTTGAATATTGAAGAGGAGCGGAAGCCCTATACCCCAAAGGTAAAAGGGACAAGGGAACTCAAGAATTTAGAATGCTCTATCAATTATGAGGCTAGGGGGAGACTTTCCCCAGAGAGGTGCCAGCGATGGCGGGATTGTGTCGGGACCAAAAATGCATTCTCTTTTCCTCCAGAGGTGCATTAGGGATTTGGGTTTTAGGGCTGGTGTTGGGCTAGTGTGGGCTTTAGTCTTTGGGTCTGTTTCTTTGGTTTTACCGTTTGGTTGTGGCTACTTATTTGAGCTTTTTGGGTTGGGTCTTTTGGGTTTTGTCTCTGGGTTTTAAGTTGGGCTACCTATGTATACTTTTTGTGTACTTAGAGGCGCTTTGCGCCTTTTTTTAATATATACAATAATACTTATCAAAAAAATAAAAAAAGATTGAGGCATCACCAACCCCTATGCTTTAGGTAATATATAGGGAGAATTACATTGAATCTTGAGGTTTTGCAAAATTACACTGCATTCTTCCTTGTTTTGAATTAGACACTAACGTCCTTCAAATTGAAAAATATTATATGCTGATCACCTCCATGGAACAAATGCCCATTAAACAAATTAACAAAATCTTTTGCTAACATAAAAATTTTGATTAGAGCAATTGCTTAAAATATTCAAAGTACAAATTTTGGGTTATTGTTTATTTTTTATTTTTTATTATTATTAAAATTAGACTCAGCATTTTCTGAGCATTTTGCTTCATGTGAGGGAGAACATAAATTTTAACGTTGGGAAGAACAAATGCCCATTAATCAAATTAACAAAATCTTTTGCTAACATAAAAATTTTGATCAGAGCAATTGCTTAAAATATTCAGAGTACAAATTTTGGGTTATTGTTTATTTTTTATTTTTTCTTATTATTAAAATTAGACTCAACATTTTCTGAGCATTTTGCTTCATGTGAGGGAGAGCATAAATTTTAACGTTGGGAAGAACAAATGCCCATTAATCAAATTAACAAAATCTTTTGCTAACATAAAAATTTTGATTAGAGCAATTGCTTAAAATATTCAAAGTACAAATTTTGGGTTATTGTTTTTTTATTTATTTTTATTATTAAAATTAGACTCAACATTTTCTGAGCACTTTGCTTCATGTGAGGGAGAACATAAATTTTAACATTCGGAAATAATAGTTGATATCTATTACTTTCCTTGATTTTTGTGAGTAAATTAGTAGAATAACTTGAAAACATCGGTTTTAGTGCCTTAAGGGTGACTAGTAGTAGTGTCTAATAGTTTTCAATTTCAGAGAGGTTAGTGTCTAATTTGGAATAAGCCTGGTGTGTAATGTAATTTGTTAAACCTTGAAGGAGGTCAATGTAATTTCCCCCGATAATTAATCTGAATCTTGCATTTGTGAGCTGTTGAAATGAAATTTTATCTTGCTGTCTCTCTCTCTCCCTCTCTCTCTGTGGTATTCAGGATGAGTGATGCTCTTGATGCTATTAAACTTATGCATAAATGTGCATGTCCCCTCCTGATATTATCCATTCAATTTTGACTTCATTTTTCTATGTTTTGCTGTTTTCACTACAGCTAATAGTGGATGCTATACCCAGTGAATCTTTTGGAACAAGGACTAGTCCCATTTATTGAAATAATCTGAGAAATCAAGTTTCTCATCAGTACTTAATTTATTGAGCTGGAATCAACCAAATGTAGCTTAGATTTAAGAATTGTGCAAGTATTTCATCCAGTTAGGTCATGGAATTCTTTAACAAAACAAGAGAGTGGAGAACTAGGATCCATGCTTTTAACCTCAAAGGCTTGCTTCAAGGTCCAGTAATACATGGGTTATTCCTTAGGTAAATTACATTGATAGATTGTGATAGGCAGCAGGGACACATTACCCACTTAAAAGTTGGTCAGCTGTTCCTTTGTTTGATGCAGTTCACTAGGTGAATGCTCGGTACAATTTATAATGCCAGTATGCAGCTCAAAGCTATTGTCACGTTACTCGTGTTCTTCTCATCTTTATTTAGATTGAAAGAATTAGACTTCAGGTAATGGAATAATGAAGAAGAGGCAAAGGGGAAAAAAGGGGGAAAACATAGGGGACTGTTGGGAGCAACACATCATGGGCAAAAGGGGGAAAACATAGGGGACTGTTGGGAGCAACACATCATGGGCAAAAGGGGAAAGGGAAGAGGCAAAATAAGCAATGATTGACCGAGGGTTTCAAATGGGAGAAATAGGTGAGAGAAAGGGAAGTTAGGGTTTGAGAGGAATTTTGGAAGAATGGGGATTCGGGGCCAGCGCGAGATGCTTGGGGAAAAGAGAGAGATGAGGAATAAATGGCTGAGATCAAAGGGGATGAATCGGAGGGCTGAAAGAGGAAAGTAAAATCACTGCCCGGGTAACAAGTGGCCTGGGTGGTTGAGTTGTATTTAATGCAAGGGATAAGGGATGAACAGCTCAGATGTAAGGGGAAGGATCAAACAGATGAGAATTGGCCAGAAGGGTGGGCATGTGGAGGCAGTGTGAAGGAACGTGTGAAGCGTGTGTTTGGAGAGGGGAGAAAATCCAGACATGCCACGTGGCGCAAACATGGGGAAAGCGCGTGGAAACCCAGTAACATGGGCCAGCTAATTGGATTGTTTTGGGCTTGAATTTGAAGCCTGTTTTTTGGTTGGGATGGAATTTAATTTGAAGGTGTTTGAATTTCAAGTTAGAGAAAAGAGAGGGATTACAGATTTTAAATAAGGGAAAGAGGGGATTTGGGTTTTCATGAGAAACTTGTTAGTTGTTTTGCTTTGCAAAAATTGCGAGGCCTAGCTAACCTCGAATATAGCCATTATCCATTATCATTTATCTTTGTAATTTCCTTACTTCAGTCAATCCAATCCATAGCCTTCTATCTCTCCTGCAATTTCCTCTCCATTTCTTTATTCCACTACAATTTCTTTTCTCAAAAACAACACCAAAAAAGTGCATGTCACATCATGCCATCTTTCATCTATTAGCATTTCTCATCTTTCACCCAGTCACAGGATCACAAGAACGTCAAGTACGGACACCTTCCATGCTATGGTTCGATGCAGTTGAAAAATGTAAGCCCAATCCAAATATCTGGCATTAAATATTCACGAGTGTGGTTGTGCCCTCAAAGGAATTGTCTTTTCTTCCTGGTTTTCAAAAGATGCACCTGTTGGAACCTGCAGTGTCTGCTGTTTCTTATTCATAATGAAACTGAACAGTAGTTAGGCATGTTATACTACATAAGCTGGGTTTTTCAGTGGGTTTAGCAATTAGTCTCTTTGTACTATGGAATAACCATGTTGGAACTCTAGGAATACTTCATCCTTAATTGAAAATTAAAATACTCTAATTTTGGAATGTAGGAGTGAAAAGAGTGTTAAAGCTACCATTCAGAATCAATGTGATTATCTGAGATCGGAGCATCCTCATTAGTACCAAAATAGAAAACATATAGAAAGGAGAATAAAGTCAATCGATGTCATATGTCTTAAGATATGGATGCGAACAAATCATTTATATGAATGAGATGATCCAGTTATCATCAAGATGTAAACAAATCATTTATAGGAATGAAACCAATCCAATTATGGTGGAAAATATACTGATTATCTAATCAGACCCATTACTGAATTAAGCTGGTATTATTATATTTAGCAATTTAATTATAGAACTAGAAAAGTTTGAAAAGAATTTAATCACCAATAAAGGGGAAGAAGCATATAATTTGCTGGGTGTTTGGGATTTAACAGTATTAATTGCCCTTGTGTTGAATTTCTACATATTCTAGTGGGTGATGTGAATTTTTCTGGGTTGCTTTTAGGCCAATTCAAATTGATGGGGAACCATGTTAAACTTGTGTTAAAATAAAGAATTTGAGATGTTAATAAATTATCAAAAGGATGGGATTTAGATCCCATAAATTATCAAAAGGATGGGATTTAGATCCCATCAGTTTAAATTTTCTTTGCTTGGATTAGTATGTCTAAAATTAAGAAATTAGAGTATCGTAGTGGGTATAGTTATGATTGTAGGTCTAGTGGCAATTACTTATTGATGCTGACTGTATGGTATCATGGTGTTCCTAGTTGTGGGTGGTGGTGAAAGAGTGGTTGTGCTGAAGGTGTTGGTGGCATTGGTGATGGTACTAGCATCAATGACAACAATGATGGTGGTGACAATAATGATGGCAGTGACAGGGTCAAGAATAATAGTGGTAGAATGAGAATGGTAATGTTGGTAGAATTCGTACAATTACATCTTCCCTCATGAGATGTGAAGTTGATAATTGGATGCTTAAAAATCTCAAGTTCAATCTGTTCAAATTTCTATGATATTTTGAAGTAACTGTCCACATTGAGAATTACCAAATTACAACTTCAAATAAAATCCCCCATCCAAGCATAAAATTAGGGAATTATTTTCACCCTCATAATGGTTGTGTGGGAGGGTGTGGAAGCAGTCATTAGGCGTAACGGAATTGCATTTCCCTTTATCTTATGGGATGTCATCAACTCCACATACATCACATGTAAAATTTTAAAGCTTTATCTGCAGACCTAAAGAAAAAGGTTGATGAACAGCTAGCATAAAACCCTGTGTTAACCTTTATGAGTGTGAATGCTAACAAGAATGGAATTGTATATGTTTAGCTCATTTGAAAGTTTCCTGAATCAAATGGACTACAATGCCTTGTGGTACAAAATATATGTATTTTTATGTAAGCATCTGTTCAATGCCCTGCCAGTATATCTATCTCACTATGCTGCTGAATGAAAATGCCATCTTTTCAGGCTCATCGATACCAGAGTCCCAATAATCTTCTGTTGTTGATGATTTTGTGGCATTAGTCAGTTGCGTTCTCATTTACAAGATGAACAACCAGTATGGTGAAGAGCATGTAAGCCATGGACCCTTGTTGATTATATTGATTTCTTAAAATCATATGGATATTAAACAAACAATCCTTGTGCAGGACGAAGCAACAGTTGTGGGGTTTGAAGTTCCAAAATCACCCGACTCAAGTTACAACAACATTTACCCTGGTAATGAAGACGAGGCACGGGATCCGCCTCTTGTCCCCCCACATCTCCAAAACACCTTAATTAGCTACCCAGCAAGCAGAGACACTGCTGGAACTCTTCCATTGCCACAAAATGTGATTCTCAACCATCTTTACATTGAGAACAGGGAGCCCCCGCGATCTGTCGTGGCGCTCGGGTTCACGCATCGATTCCGTCAAAAATATGTTACAGTTGTAGTTTACAGACCAGTTCATAGAAGGGGCAGTAGCAGTACTTAACAGGCGTATAGAAGAAATAATTAGGGTGGTTTATTTGACCTTGTAATGATGGAATTAGTCGTGGTAGTCCCAAATACGAAATTAGCCGCCAAGGATGTTTATTGCGGCACAGCAGCTGATGCGCTTAACATGTGTTTTATTAAAGTTCTCTGTAGACTTGAGTTATTGATAGTCTCATGAGGCTAGACTTGCTAAGAGGGCTTTTTATTTTTTTATTTTTTTATTTTTATTAAGTGTTAGTTACTGTATGGTATGGTTGAGCAGTATGTTGACCATGGAATCTGAGAATTTGTGTAGGGAAGCATATGCATGAATCTACTATGTAGGTGATAGGCGCGACCCCTTCCCCCAAAATATTCAACCAGAACCACATTCCTTTTGCATGATGTAGCCACTTGTGTCTTACTCTATTGGTCATAGTTCTCTGCTGTTTATGGCTGGTGCTCGTGCGTGTGTGAACCAACCCAGCAAACAAGGGAAGGATGCCTACCGGGGGCATCTGAGAATGGTTCGAACCTGGCTCCACTAGATGGCCGGAAAATGTGAGAGGCCTAAGCTAGAGAGATGGTGTGTGGCCGGCCGGAGTTGAGTTCGCCGGCGGAGAGAGAAGACGGTCGGGGAAGAAGAAATGAGCTGGGTTGTGTCGAATCAGCTACAAAACCGGAGTTGAGTTTGCCAAAAGAGAGAAGGTGGCTGGCCGGTGGGATAGGAAGAGAGAGGAAGAGGAGGTGTTGCCTGGCGGGAGAAAAAAGAGGAAGCGGCCGGGGAAGAAGGTGCAATGTGCGGGGGGAGGGGAAAAAAAAAAAGAGGGAAAAGAGAGAAGAGATGCAGGCGTTGTGGGGTCTGATCACAAGACTCCCAGTGGTGATGTGTTACCACATGGCACGTCACCTTTTAGTGATGTGGCACTGATGCCAAGTCACTAAGGGTTTAATTCAAAAAACAAATAAATAATTAAAATAATAAAAAACAAAGTATTTTGTAAAATATTTCCCACCCCTACCATATAGACATAATTTTTTTTTTTTTTTTTTTTTTTTGAAGTGACTATATATATATATAGACATAATTATATTTATTAATTAAATGACTAACTTAGTATAATTTGATTATATCCATCTAAAAAATATATTAAGTTAATTACTATATATGTTATCCGCTGTTACATATTAAGTTACTATAGATAACTTAATATAGATATTAACTTATATATTATGTTATAATAAAGACGTGGATTTTCCACCTTTTTAAACCACATTACTATTGTTATTAATAAGAAACTAAAACTAAATTCATTTTCCGGAAAAGCAACTTTAGTTCTTCACTTTTCATGCGATTTTAATTTGTAAGGTATCAATTTTGACAATAAAGTCCTCAAGTTTTTATTTGGTACGATTCAAATAACTAGGTCAAAATAATTAACAGTCATGTTAAACCAATACCAAATTATTAAGTACATTATAAAGTTATGCGACTCTAGCTCGTTTAATACGGCGTGTACTCAATACATGTGACATGTATGTCACAAATTTAAGTTAGGAAAAAATATAAAAAAGCCCCCCAAACTACCAAAATATATCTAAAAAGACCTTATTTTTTATATTCCTATAATACTATTCTTTTAACAAATAAAATAATAAAATAATTGTAAACAAAAAAAACCAATATTAAAAAAAAAAAAATTGGAATATATAAATAATTAGTCACTGTAGTTGGCCTAAATTACAAATTGCTTCATGTCATATTAAAGTAAAATCAATTTCGTAGTTTGATGGACTACTTTAGTACCTTTTTTTTTTTGGGAATATGTCAAGAGCCGTACCTTTGATTTTACTTTAATATGATATGAAGCAATTTGTAATTTAGGCTAACTACAATGACTAATTATTTATTATTTATTCCAAAAAATGATTTTTTTTTATTCGCCCATTGTTTTTTTTTTTTTAAAAAATTGTTTGGTTTTTTTTTACAATAATTGTATTTGTTAAAAGAATATGGGTATTATGGGAATATATATATATAAAAGGTGGCCTTTTTGATACATTATGATAGTTTGGGGGCTACTTTAGTACCTTTCGAACATTGAAGGGCTATATTAGAAACGACTGGTAGTTTGGGAGGACTTTTTTATATTTTTTCCTTTTAAGTTAAATTACGTACAAATTATATATACTTATACTTTTAATTGTTTATTTAAGGTATGTTTGCAATTTCAAAGTAACAATATATATAGGGTGAGACCTAACTACCATAGTTGCCTGATATGTAGTCAAACGAAAGCCACACACACACACACACACACACACACACACACACATATATATATATATATATATATATATATATTTGTAATCACTATATACATGTTATATCATATATATAAACAAATCATTTAATATCATGTATATGATTACTATATACATGTTATAATTAATTAGGTTACTCTATATATAGAGTAACCTAATTTCTATTAATTAATGCTATATCATATATAGCATTAATTAGTAAATAAATGCTATATATGCTATCTGCAGCAGATATATAGCATATATAGTAACCTAATTTCTATTAATTAATGCTATTAGTTTATTAACTAATAATTAACTAAATTAATATATATTTTTTTTGTGAAAAGAATCAGTTCAGTCTCATTCATTGGTAAACGAGCATAAAGCTCAAATAACACAGAGCAAAAGCTCAGAAGCAACCATAGCCGAAGCTATGAGGTTACAAGTGTCAAAGTTGACGTATTACATTCCAGACATAAACAAAATTCGCTAACTTATGACTAATTTTCCAATTAAACAGCATATCTGCGCCAAACAGACTCAAATCAATGCATAGGTAGCTCTTATTCCTTGGCACTGAGGATAGAAATCCCCAAGCCAAAGCTTATCCTCCACAACCTAAAAGCCAAGATAACATTCACATCCACAACCCAAAGGTCTGGACCACCAAAGCAACAAACCCGAAGGGCATCAAGCGGCCAGATTGAGAGAGAGAGGACCGAGCATTATTACAAGCAAAAACAAAAACGATTACAGGGAAACAAAATAAGACAGAAAGAACAAAAAATGGAAAGCCAGACAAAATTACAGGGAATTAAACAACATAAAAAAGCACATCAAGAGGATGACAGCAGCCGGAAAGAAGAGCCGATTGCGCGCTCGCCGGAAACCAAAACGGAAGGGGCATTGGAAGCTCATCACAGTGGGGGCGCGAGAAAAGGCCCAGTAGAGGAAGGTGGGCGGCAGAGCATGCGGAGGAGATCGGTGGCGCACTCAAAAGGTGGGGGAAGTTTGAGTGAAACCCCAAGAGCATCACCCACAAAGTGTACCTAAACAAGCAGAAAAAACAATAAAAGCAAATACAGAAAGAAAACAAAAACAACTAGGGACCAAAGGAGGGGGAAGAGGCAGAGATGAAGGGAAAGGAAAAAAATCGTCCAAAGAGCTAGGGGCATCAAGTAAATAGGCTAGCTCGTTAAGCGAAAGAGGGTGATGGGAGGAGAGGGGGGAGGCTGAAGAGGGAGAAGGGAGGAGGGCCAGAGGGGGAGAACCTTTGTTCTCCCCCTCCGACGGCTGCTAGAGATGAAACCCTAGCGGAGAGGGGAGGGGGCTAGAGAGAGAGAACTCGTGGGTTTTTTTTCTTAGATGAAAAAAACTAAGTTAATATATATTAAATTACTAACTTAGTATTAACAACCTATATATATATATATTAAGTTACTATGTAATTACTATATATGTTATAATTATATGTATGTGCAATGTGTAATGAAATCGATCTGCTACACCGTCATAATTAACATCTTCGATATATGACTATGCAAGTTGTGCATGATCAAACAATTTGATCAAGCAAATCCTCTCACGGTGAAAGAACAGATAATGACTATTTAAATTGGAACGAATGGGTTTCTTGATTCATTATAAATTGGACAGGTAAATAAATTTTTATGTGAGCCACGTACGTACTCAGTTCGAAGAAATTATATCTTCCACCACGACATTCATTGAGAAAGCAGAAGCCCTTTTGAAATTAAGAAGTATAATTTCTACTTAAAACTACTATATACGTATAAAAAATTATTTAGAAATCTTTCTAATTTTTCCTTGTTTATTGTAGTATATATTATGATATTACTTATATATACTATATACTATAATATATATTATATTATATTATACAATATATATTATGAGATTAATATAATATATATACTATATTATAATCTATTATAATATATATTATCTTAACATGATTTGGAAACGTGTTCACTTGACACGTTACCAAATTGTAACGTGTTACGAAATGGCAACGTGTCATAATAACACGTTAGAAAAATGGTAACATGTTAAAATGACACATTACCATTTTGTAATTTGTCATGATAACACATTATCAAATGATGACGTGTCAAAGCATGTCATCATTTGGTAATGTGGCAGATTTAACATGACACCAAATGATGACATGTTTAAATTGACACGTTACTAAAAATTTTAGTAACGTTTTAGAAAGCTGCCACGTCACAACATGGTGACGAGGCAATAATTAGTGAATAGTTGCCACGTCATTAATACTGCATATTTTTGTAGTGCGTCCAGATTTACGTTCTTGTATTGCGAGACAATTTTGGCATAGCAAACGTCCGAATTAAGACTCCTATTTCACAACGATTTGTAGTATTTTGAGTTAGGTTTCCAATGCTACTAGAATCACCTCAATCCAATACTTGAGCAGAAAGGTATCGTCAAAATACTGAGACATGTGCAGAATCCAAATTTGAATCCAATCCGATTTTGACTCCAATTAGAGAAATTCCAATTTAATCCTTTCCTTGATTTGATTAAACTTAACCATATCATATAGGTCTTCTATTATGATTGGTTAAGCTTAGCGATATCTTCTAGGTCTTCTCAAAGTGTGCTTTAAGCCCGAAACTTTCCAGAAACGCTTCCTTTTCTTCAATATCCTCAAAACTGAAAGAAAACACAAAAAGGAAATAAAATAGAACAAAATAACAAGACTAAGAAATTAGCAAGTGTAAATTAAGGGTGAATATTTTAGCACTTATCATAGCTCCAAACTTACATATTGCTAGTCCCTTAGGAATACAAAACTAAAAACAAAATGAAAAATAGAAAACAAAAAGATAAATCCTTCTTTCATGGGATGTACGATTGCATTTAGCGTGTACAACAAGCTTTTTAAACCCCTAGGCATTCCTTTAGAGTACGAGTGAAGTCTTATGAGGGTTTTTCAAAAATGTTACCCACAAAAATTATGCAAAGTTTATGTTATCCAAAAATTTAAGTATCACTCAAAATCAAGATTTTCATTCTTTAGCAAGCTTAAAAAGATAAACTCCATCTTCTCATTGAATTGAAATTTTAAAATCTAATTACTTACAAAAGACAGGTTAAGGCATTCGAAGTTCGAAATAGTGTAAAGTGAACAAGATATAAATATGAAGCTTTCAATTATTTCCAATGTGCAATGTCTCAATATATCAAAGTTCACTGAAATACTCATCAGAATTAATAACTATGGCATAACTTTTTTTTTTTTTTTTGGTCAAGTTGTGCAATGTTTGGTTTCCTTAAGCTTTCTAACTGACACATGTCACGAGTGTTAAGTTAATGACTCCCAAACCATATGGTTTTAGGGCATTAGGTGTAAAGGCACCCCTAAGGACTTACTAACTTGAGTAAAAAAGGCTACGAAACCAAACTAACCACGACAATAACCAAATCAAAATTCTTTACTTTTCGATGTGAACACTCATTGCTTAATGAGGCAAGAGGTTCAGTTACTTAGTGAAAAGCTGATCAATGATCAAAATTTTTATTTATTTTTTATTTATTTTTTTGTTATGCCAAAACATCTGTTGTACAAATTTAATTGTACTCGCAAGCGCACAACTCGTGTGCAATATAGCGTGTGTTCAAGTGCGAGGTCGATCCACAAGAAATTGTGTTGTGTAAATCAATTTCTATTTAAACTAATCCTATTTTAACCTAGTTCCGAAGTTCAAGTAATTTTGTCATGCAAAATAAAAATAAACTAAAATTAAAATTGATTAAATGGAATGATAAAAAGGCATTAAGGTTTTCAGAATCCACCTCACCAAATCAAAGTTTATACTCTTATGTTTTGTTCATACATTCATCAAGTAATTAAACTCTAAGCATGTCCTATTGTTTGTATAAAATTCTATTGAAAGATTCGATGAATCCATCTCTATTACGAAAGACAACGAATATCCAATTGAGATCAAAAGATTCAATGTATCCATTTAAACAACGAAAGACAATAGATATCAAATTTCAATCAAAAGATTCGATGTATCCATTGGACGAAACACATCGAATATCCAACGTTTTAACAGTTTTATAAACAACAATCAATACAATTTTGTCACATAATTGGATTGAAACGAAAATACTTTATATTAAGGTCGGAATTGTACGAACAAAAACATGAGGAATATGAAACTAATCAATGATGAGGTTTCATCTTCAACCTTAGTTGAAGGTTTTAGCCTCTCATGACAACAAAAGACAATATCAAATTAATTGAAATCATAACAAACATAAAACTTACAAAGGAAAACGTCTTGAAAGCTCAAGAACAACTCTAGGTCGAAAATAGGCTCTAAACGACGCCTCCCTACGAGTCTTTTCAAAAGAAAATGTGATATTTAAACTAAAAACTAGGGCTTCAGTGCTGCCAGGTTAGCGCGAGTGTGCTCGATCGCACACTAGGTGCGCTCAAGCGCACTTGGGCATGTGTTAGCTCTTCCGCAGTGCAGGTGTGCGCTTAAGTGTGCCTTGCATGGGCTCGTGCGCTCGATCGCTCTTCCAGAGGACTTCAATCTTTGCAAATTCCACCTTCAAACCGCAATTTTCTCTCAATGACCTGCAAAACACTAAAACAACAAAACTTACCAAAAACATCATAAAACAACAAAACTAAGGGTTTAACAAATACAAATTAAGGGGCCCAAATATATGATATTTGGCACAACTCAAATACCCCCAAACTTACATTTTGCTAGTCCCTTAGCAAAACTAAATGAAAAACAACATCAAAACAATAAACATAAGTCCGCTGTCGTGGAAGAAACGATTGCATTTAGCATATGCAACAAGCCTTTTAAACTTTTAAGCATCCCTAGAGGATGAGTGAAGTCTCGTGAGGGTTTAACAGCAATGATACCCATAAACAATTTGGCACTATGTTATTGACAAAAAAGGATTTTCGCTCAAACACATGATACATACATTATGAGCAGGTTTAACAAGATGAACACAACAATCACCTCATCAGGACATTCATCAATCACTCAACTCATAGATAGAAATTTGAGACAACACATGCTCCGAAAACTGCAAAGTGAGATTAGCATAGCCTCATGAAGTTTCAATTTTTATCAAAGCTTGTGTACCCCAAAATTCATAGGAATTCCATCAAATGAAAACAACCATGGTTTGACTCAAAAGGTGCAATTTTTTGTGTAGGCTGTGCAATGCTTGACTCCCTTAAGCTTCTAATTGACCTATGTAACGAGTATTGGGCCAGTAACCCCCAAACCAAATGGCTTTAGGGCACTAGATGTAAAAATATCCTTAAGGGCTTAATGACTCAAGTCAAAAAGAGCTACGAAGCCTAACTAGCCATACAATCAATCAACTCGAATTTCTCATCTTTTTATGCGAACACTCAGGCCTCGTTTGATTTACGGAATGTCTAGTCCATTGGAAAAGGATTAGCCACTACTGAGAATAGAAAAGTGTGAAATAGATTAGCTATTCCTATTCCTTTGTTTGGTTGTAACGATGGAATAGACTAGCTAATCCTATTCCTTCGTTTGGTACAATGCAATATGTTAGTGAATGGAATCATATTTTGATCAAATTTCCTAAAATAACCTTATAATACAAATACAATTTATATTATTAAGGACTTTCATTCCTTTTTTTTTTTTTTTTTTTTTTTTTTGAAACAGAAACAACTTTACTATAAATTTTTTTTTTTCCTTGTTTTCAATTATGTCAAGTATGTGGTCTTTTTTTTTTTTTTTTTTTGTTTTTGTTTTTGCAATTATGCTACAAAATTTATAATATATATATATATATATATATATAGTTGGAGAAAATAGAATCAAACTCAATCTGGAAATCAAAAAAGTATAGTTGGAGAATGTATAGAGAATCAAAAGAAATCAAAAAATAGATTATATATTTGTATTTTATAAAAACCTTGCAGATTTTGTTTCTCTGTCAAAGAAAAAAAAAAAAAACTGAGAAACGGTACAGAGAAGGGAGATGGCATAGAGAAAAAAAAAATCGTTTGCAGTTGCAGAAAAATTGTACCAGAAGAATCAGAGAGAAAAAAAAAAAAAAAAAAAAAAAGAGATAGAGAAAGAGAGAGAACGAAATATAGAGACGGAGAAAAGAGAAACAGAGAGATAGAGAAAGGGAGAGAGAAACAGAGAGATGTTGTGCCAAATACTACCTAAATTAATAGATAATATTTAGTACGTTTTACTTGCAAGTGCACAAGATCAAACGATAGTATAGTGCAGCAAGTACAAGATCGATCTCACGAGGATTGTTGATTTTGTTGTAGAATTGATAAAAATATCAAATTGTCACGAAATTGATATTGTGAAAAAGAAATAAAAAGATATAAAGACAAATGAAAAAAGTAGGGCTTTGATATCCACCACTAATCATACTTAGATAATATAACAATATGCCAATGATCCAATCATATTATGAATACTGAATGTTTGCGAACCTAAGGGTATGGGTGTCTACTCCTTAAGCTATTGATTTCCTTAAGCAACGAATTAGGCATAGGTGTCTAATCTAATTCTTTTCTTTCTTAAAGGATTTAGCATGGGTGTCTACTAAGTTGTTCTTTAAGAAAGCATAAAACTGTGAAAATCGACAAACACATGAGGCTTAGGGCATGGGTCTCTACTCCCGGTTCCCCATATTGATCAACCCAAGAACCCAATGTGGATTTCTTTTGTTACTCTTATTAAACCCAAGACTCGATCATCCAAATTGATTTAATTAACTAATCCATACCACATGCATATAATGGCCAATCACATACATATGAGGACTTCAAGAAAACAAGAATTAATCAAGTTAAGCAACACAATATAATTATCACAAAGAAGCCAATATTGAAATATTAAATAAACATAACTAGGGCTTCAATCTAGCCCTCCTTAAGAGTTAGTTATACATAATTAAAATAAAAGAAAGGAAAAGGGAAAGAAAGAACCGAAAACCGCTCCTAGAAGTAGCCTCCAATTCCTCTCCCCAAAGATGTGTCTCTTCCTGCCTCCTCATTCTCAAGGTTTAGATGTCTATTTATAGGGCTTTAGAAGTCCTTGTTGCACTAGTAATCCTAGAAAATTTGTAGGGTTTAATCCTATTACAAGTGGGACTTGGAAAACCCTAATATGGAAGGAAAGGACATTCTGGCTGCAGCTCTTTGTTCTCCAGCGCATGGGTTCGATTGATTGTAGCCTGTGTGGTCTCGATCACAGACCACGTGATCTCGATTGCAGTGCGCTTGATCACAGGTCTCCTGCGATCGATCACACTACTAGAGCCTTCAGCTTTTCCCAAATTTTCTCTTTAAGCTCAATACTTCCAGGTTTTCTTGCTTTTCTTCCAAAAGCTTACAAAAACACAGAAAATACAGAAAATGAATAAAATGGCATAAACTAACAGTACTAAGGAATTAACACATATAGATTTAAGGGTTAAAATATGAATATTTTGGCACTTAACAAGAGAGAGAGAGAACGAAATATAGAAGAATGAGAGAGAGAGAGAGAGAGAGACCGAAATTTAATCCCACAAGTGGGGTTTTTTGTGGCATTTTATATCATTAATTTAATCCCACAGGAAATGATTAGCTAAGCCACTCATTTTTGAGTGGCTTAGTTAACTTTGTGTGTATGGGATTAGTAGTCCCATGCAAATAGACTATTCCCAGGAGTCTATTCCCAAGAATTGAGTGTTATCAAACAAAGGACTAGCTATACCTAATGTTAGCTAGTTCAATCCAAGGGTCTATTCCGCAAACCAAAAGGGGCCCCAATGCTTAGTGAGGCAAGAGGTCCGGTTACTCAATGAGAAACTCAAACTAATGATGATTATTATTAATTTTTTATTTTTTTTAAAATTTTTTTTAGCCAAGGTTTCATCAACAAATCATCCTACAAATCTCAAGACACCTCAATTCAAATCTCATACCTCACAGACCCTATGCTAATGTGCATGTGATAAATAACTCAAACAAGTGAAGTCTCTTTAATCCAACAAATGAGTCAAAGACTCGGATTTCTAATGATGTGCAGTGTTCAAGATGTTAAATCAACCAATGACATGCAAATCACAGTTATGATGTAATTATGCTCAATCAATAACATAGCACAATTTTTTTTTTACACAAAAATAACAAGAAACAAGTAAAAGAAAAGATGAAAAGTAAAAGAAAAGACAGAAATATATACCCCACCCCCAAACTAAAACGACACATTGTCCCCAATGTGGCCAGAAATACAATACCGAATGGGTGGTGCAAGTCTGGTGTAACGTAGCAGAACGCTCCCCCAAACTTGAATAACAGACAAATTTCCTAGAAACCACAACAAAAACAAAAACAAAACAAGCAAAACCACATCAAATAACAACAAAAACTAAAAGTAACAACAGGTTGCCTCCCATAAGCGTTAAGTTTATAATCTTCAGCTAGACTTTCTACAGCAGGTGCGTTGCATGATCCAAATAGGATGCGAGCGTAGGCAACCACACCAAAAATAGATGTGAGAGTGGTGTTCTCTTGATTTTCGGGGTCAAAAGTAACATGGTTGTAGCTGGAATAACCGTCAAGCACACAGTAGTAAGAATGTCCAGCTGACCATGCCATCAACAGATCAATGAATGGGGGAGGAAAGTGATCTTTCGTTGTGATGGCCTTCAACTTGCTGTAATCAATGCACCCTGGCCATCTTCTCTGAAAACAAGTTGGGAACAACTCGTTATCCTTATTCCTCCCCACAGTCACACTTGGCCACTTAGGCCACACATGAATGGGTTTAACCCATTTGCTCTCAGAAATCAACTCGAACGGCTCAACTGTTGATTAATATGGTGTGGGGAATGATATCTTAGTGGTTTCCCCACACTCCGGCTCATCTCAGGAATGGGATCCAAAACTGACTTAGCCTGCTCAACCAACTCACCCATGCCCAGATCATCTCCATCTTGAGTAAAGCTCTCCACCTCAGGGTCCTCCAAGCCTAACTCACTTACCGCCTCATCTGTTATCTCTTCAATTAGGCACACATTGCGGACTTCATCATAGTCTAGTGGCTGCTTATGGGTGTCAAATATGTTGAGCTCCACGGTCATATTCCCAAAAGAAATTTTCATCACCCCAGTTCTGCAGTTGATTAGGGTGTTAGCTGTGGCTAAGAAAGGTCGCCCTAAAATCACCGAAATCTGGCTCCCATCATTATGCACCGGCTCCGTGTCTATCACTATAAAGTCCACAGGGAAATAAAACTTGTCCACCTTGATCAATACATCCTCAATTATTCCCCACGGTCTCTTCACTGACCTGTCAGCCAATTGGAGTGTCATCGATGTGGGCTTCAATTCTCCCAATCCCAATTGTACATAGACTGAATAGGGCAAGAGATTCACACTTGCTCCAAGATCCAATACGGCCCTTTCAATATGGCTGACTCCAATCATGCAAGAAATGGTAGGACACCCAAGGTCCTTATACTTTATGAGAAACTTGCATTGAAGGATGGAGCTGACTTGCTCGGTTAAAAATGTTTTTTTTAGGAATTTGGTCTTTCTCTTGATAGTGACCAAATCCTTTAGGAACTTAGCATAAGAAGGCACTTGCTGGATGGCATCCAATGGAATGTTTATCTGAACTTGATTTGAATACCTCCAGGATTTCGGCATACTGCGCGTTCTTCTTTGGAGCCTTCAATCTTTCTAGGTAAGGAGCTTTTGGGATAAAACTCCTAGGGGGATCATTAACAATGGGCTAGACTGTGGTCGGCTCAACTTCTCTCCTCTCATCTTTGCCACTCTTTTGCCCTTGTGGCTTAGCAAGGTCCTCATCTTCTTGATCTACTTTATTGTCCACTTGTCTTCCTAACCCAAGTGTGACAATAGACTGCACTTGTTCACGCCCATGCGCAGAATTTGAAGAATTTCCAATCGCACACAGCTTGGGATTAGGCACGGGCTGACTTGGTGACTTCCCCTTTTCTCTCTCACCCAAGTGATTTTCAATTTGACCCATCTGACTCTCCAGCTTGGCAATCGCTTGGGTGTTTACCATGGTCGCACTCCTCACTTCACTTATGGATTGGCCAGACATCTTCATGAAGTTCAGGAGGGTCTGTGTAGTCTGAGAGTGGAGATCCTTGATATTGTCTTTCAAGGATGACTGGGAAGAAGAACTGGCACTTGAGTGGGGGCTTCGAAGGCATGATTTTGAGCAAGCGGAAGAAATCCAGGAGGGTATTGATTGTGAGCATGATGAGGAGCTCCTCCCTGATTTACCAGTTGGTTCTGCTTCCATGAGAAATTTGGGTGGTTCCACCACCCTGGATTGTAGGTCTATGAGTATGGTTCATTTGACTGCTTCCGATAGTCGTTGAAAGTGTGCACTTGTTCCATAGGATACTCAGCAAAAGCTGGCATAGATGTACAATTCAGTGCTAATTGCATAGGACTAGCACAGATGGAACAGCTATCAACATTGAAAGTGTTTGCAGCATTGATGGACTGACCCACAACGTGAGCTTCAACCTTCTTGGTGAGGGCATCTATTTTTAACCTCAAATTAGTGCCCTCCTTAACCTCGTAGATGCCTCCTTTCTTGGGGATACGGGAAGATTTATCCCAACAACTCAAAAAATCCCACTGCTGTGAGCTGTCGGACAACTTGTCCAATGCCTTATTGTGCAGAGAGAAAGGAAATAGTCTAAGGTGGACAGATTCTTCAGAAAAGTTTTGAAACTTAAAAGTGGCGCACATGTCCTTGAATTTCTTTACATGACCGTAAGGATTTTCAAGTTCTAGGCCATGGAATGATGGTAGGAGTTGGATGACATGTGGCTTCAAATCAAAATGTGTAGCATTGGTTGGTGGCAACACGATATACGAATGGGAATTAGTCGCGACGGGTGTGAATAAATCCCTATGTGATGTAGTGAAATCCACATTCCAAGCTCTAGCTTGCTCAAAATTCTTAGCTCTCGCATCCTCATTCTCAGCTCTCGGTTGCTCCACATTTTGGGGTATGTTATCTCCCATCTTGATTGCAGCCCGTGTGCAATCGATTGCAAGACTGTGATCGATCCTCTTTGTACTGGGTGCTCGATCGTAGGTGCCTTGCGCTTGTGCTCCTTGCTTGTAGTGCGCTCGATCGCAGCTCCCTTGCGACCAATCGCACTGTCAAAGCCGCCAATATTCCAAAAATAGCTCTTTTAAGTCCAAAACTTTTGAGATTGCTTCTTTTTCTTCCAATGACCTACAAAAACAAG